>NW_022437183.1:497140-501671 GCF_009761245.1 Sapajus apella
CTCAAACTTGCTGATGGCAAATTAAAACTTACTTTACTTTTGAAAGTAGACTTCTAAAAATTAGAAGAATGAGGAAAAAGGCATGAAATTTGTTTGAACAAGAGACTGTCTTCAAAGCTACTTTGGAATTCTATGCTAACACATAAAAATTGTTTGAATTAAAAAGCAGCCAGGGACTTTAGCCAAAGTAGTTTGTTTGTTTGCTTTTATGCTCAAAGATTTAAGAGACAGCCAGGTGTGGTGGCTCATGCCTGTAATCCCAGCACTTTTGGAGGCAGAGGTGGGCAGATCACCTGAACGTTGAGAGTTCGAGACCAGCCTGACTAACACGCAGAAACCTCAACTCTCAAAAAAAAAAAAAAAAAAAAAAACCACACACACACAAAAAAAACAAAAAAACGTCCACAAAATCAGCTGGGTGTAGTGGTACATGACTGTAATCTTAGCTACATGGGAGGCTGAGGCAGAATTGCTTGAACCTGGGAGGTGGAGGTTGTGGTGAGTCAACATGGTGCCACTGTACTCCAGTCTGGGCAATAAGACAAGAGGAAAACTCCATCTCAAAAAAAAAAAAAATTAATTAAATTAAAAAATAATAAAGAAAAAAAAGAAAAAGAAAAGGAAAAAGATTGAAGAAACTTGGCTGACTACAGACATTTAGTGATTACTCAATAGGTCCCAAAGGTCAGCACCTAAGACATAATCTGATTCCAATTTTTGCTGAAACACAATTTCATCTCAACTATTGTTATAAGGGAGGGAGGAAAGTGACATTATTATGAGTGTAAACCTGCCATTTTTAATTAAAGTTACTGACAATTGAATTAGCTAAGAAGGCTAGTGCATTCAAAACAAAATTGTTTATAAGCTAGCTAGTTATATTTCTAGAATGAAAAGTAAACCTATATTTAAGGACATTAATATTCTAAATTAGCACTTTGCAAACTGTGTTCTAAAAATCAACACTCATAACCAAGGAGATGATAATAATGTACACTGGACAGCCCCTGTGGTGGTGGTATTGGTGGTTGTTCCTTTTGAAAGATAAACTTCATCTCAGAGTGCTCTCAAAGAGCATCTTTGTGGCCCATGAGGTGCTCATGCACAATGGGAGAAATTCAAATGCAATTACACTGTGGTGCCTTAGGAGAAAAAGCTGTTCCTTCTTCTAAGACTAATGTCCAAAGTAGTACACATTGACTTAGGCCTGCAACACATTGAGAAACTAATTTTTCACAAAAAACATTCAATAAAGGGAACCTGTCCTTCCTACTGCATTCAACATTCTCTTAAAGCATAAAGGCATCAAATAAATAGCAACACTTTTTCTGAAATTGCTTATTTGCTAAGAGATTTTTCCTTCCACCATGATGTAGAAGATGAAAAGGGAAATTGATACTTAATATTTAGAATCTGGTATCGACATATAGTTGACTCCAATTTCTTAAACTGATTGAAGAGGAAAACCAAGTGGCTGAAATAATTTTAATCTGTCCCTTGGCAGTATAGTTGTACTCACGATTTTAGTGTCGTTTTAAGGTGAGGCAAGCTGGCTGTGCTGTCTTCTACGAAAATGGTTGAGCATGAGCTGAACTTCAAGGAAAAACGATCCATATGTATCTAAAGAGGAAGGGGAGGATAAGGTAAACTTATCAAAGTGTGTTTTTTGTTTTTTCTCAGTCAAAATGTCAAATGACAAAGCACTAAGATATTTCTTACACTCCATGAACTGCCTGAGTGTGATATCATGTGCACTGTATAGAAAAACCATTGGAGGCTCTTAACTTCCAGAGATTATATTGAGATATGAGTTAGAAAATGCTGCTCTTAATATGCTACCTGTCATCAAACCTAACAAGGATTTTATGAATTCTCTTTATATATAACGATAAAAGTTTAAAATACAATTTCATTGTTTTTTTCTACCACGATATAAAGCAGCTGAGAATTTCTATTAATTTATTACAATAAAATGCAATGTATTAAATAATACCAGTACAAGAGAAATTTATTGCAATGAATACAAGACTAATGCATTTACAAACTTACTAATCCTACATGTATTATTTCAGGCAATATTGTGACAAAACAGGTGTTTCACATTCAGAGGTTCTGTGTGCCAGGGTTGCTAGGCCACCACCAAGTGAGGAAGCCCTAGGTTTCTCTAGTCCTGCTTTCTTATGTGGAGGATAAAAGGATTATCATTTAAATATTCTCTCACACCCTGAAAACAGATAACAACTTATAAATTTTTAACTTTCACCTCATATTTAAATAAGACTACCATGACATGACTCAAATGAAACTCTCAGAGAACATTGCCATTCATTTCAAAAGTTGATTAATTTAATTCTATAAATCATCTGACCTGCACCTAGGCATTTTCCTGCTATACCCTTGCTCTCTGCCTAGAACACTGTTTTTCTCTCTCCTTGTTTCAGCAAGCTTGATTCCATCTACCTTCTTGGATCTTTTTGCCAGCAGCCACACACAAAAAACTTTTGTTTTTGTTTTTCTGTACACTGATTAATCAAATTCACCACTGGTTAGAAGATACTAATTCTTGCTGAGTATTTCCCTCATGAGAAAGTATGCCTCTCCATAAGAGTAAGGAGGGGCTCTTACTCTTTCTACATCCAGCTGCTGAGCACAGAATTTTGAGTAAATCAAAAACTTCGACAAGTATTTAATAAATTAATTCAGTTATAATTTGGAAAATAATCTTACTACATTTAATTACACCAAAAATACTCTTAAAGGTTTACTGTTTATAGGTATTATTTAAGGTAGCCAACAAAAAAGAAACAAATCATCTAACTGCATTCAGCATGAATAAAGACTGTGAAATTGTATGATCTTTAACAAGAAATGGAAGGGGTTACATAGTAGGTTAATAACAAAAACTAGAAGATAATTATACCTAGTAATTTAGTAAGTCAAAACCAAAGGCTTACCATCAAAGGTCCATGTAGAGGTCTTTCACTTCCTTGGTTAGGTCTATTCCTAAGTATTTTATTTTATTTTTGCAACTATTATAAAAGGGGCTGAGTTCTTGGTTCGATTCTCAGCATTCGCGGTTAAGGTACAACAGAGTTACTGATTTGTGTACACTAATTTTGTCTCCTGAAACTTTGCTAAATTCATTTATCAGTTTCTTGGAGCTTTCTGGTGGAGTCTGTGGGGTTTTCTAAGTATAAAATCGTATCAACAAACAGTGACAGTTTGACTTCCTATTTACTCATCTGGATGCCCTTTATTTCTTTCTCTTGTGTGATTGCTCTGGCTAGGTCTTCCAGTACTATGCTGAATAAAAGTAGTGAGACTGGGGCATCCTTGCCTTGTTCCAGTTCTCAAGGGGAATGCTTTCAACTTTTCCCTCTTTAGTATTATGTTGGCTGTGGGTTTGTCATAGACGGCTTTTATTACATTGAGGTATGACCTTTGTATGCCCATTTTGCTGAGGGTTTTCATCATAAAAGGATGCTAAATTTTGTCAAATGCTTTTTCTGTGTCTATTGAGATGATCATGTGATTTTTGTTTTGAATTCTGTTTATGTGGTGTAGCACATTTATTGACCTGTGTATGTTCAACCATCCCTGGATCCCTGGTATGAAACCCATTTCATCATGGTGGATTATATTTTGATATGCTGTTGGGAACCACAAAACACTGCTGAATGAATGATGGACACAAACAAAAGGAAAGACATCTCCTGCTCATGAATGGGTAGTATGAATATTGTAAAAATGACCATATTGCCAAAAGCAATCTACAAATTCAATGAAATTCCCATCAAAATACCATCATCCTTCTTCACAAAACTAGAAAAAAAAATACTAAAACTCATATGGGACCAAACAAGACTCCACATAGCAAAATCAAAATTAAGCAAAAACAACAAATCTGGAGGCATCAATCACATTCCCTAATTTCAAACTATACTATAAATCCATAGTTACCAAAACGGCGTGAAACTGGTATAAACACGGGCAAATACACCAAGGGAACAGAAGAAAGAACCCAGAAATAAACCCGAATATTTAAAGCCAAATGATCCTCAGCAAAGCCAACTAACATATAAAGTGAAGAAAGCAAACCCTATTCAACAAATGATGCTGGGAGAATTGGCAAGCTATATGCAGGAGAATGAAACTGGATCCTCAACTATCACCATCCACAAAAATCAATTCAAGATGGATCAAGCACATAAATCTATGCCTGAAACCATAAAAATTCTAGAAGACGCCGGGCGCGGTGGCTCAAGCCTGTAATCCCAGCACTTTGGGAGGCCGAGGCGGGTGGATCACAAGGTCAAGAGATCGAGACCATCCTGGTCAACATGGTGAAACCCCGTCTCTACTAAAAATACAAAAAATTAGCTGGGCATGGTGGCGCATGCCTGTAGTCCCAGCTACTCAGGAGGCTGAGGCAGGAGGCGGAGGTTGCGGTGAGCCGAGATCGCACCATTGCACTCCAGCCTGGATAACATGAGTGAAACTCCGTCTCAAAAAAAAAAAAAAAAAAAAAAAA
>NW_022437183.1:501771-503384 GCF_009761245.1 Sapajus apella
AAAAAAAAAAAAAAAAAAAAAAAAAAAAAAAAAAAAAAATTCTGGAAGACAACCTTGGAAAAACCCTTCTAGACACTGGCTTAGGCAAAGACTTCATGACCAAGAACCCAAAAGCAAATGCAACAAAAGCAAACAGGTAAGACTTAACTGAAGAGCTTCTGCACAGGGAAAGGAACAATCGGCAGAGTAAACAGACAACCCACAGAGTGGGAGAAAGTCTTCACACTCTATGTATCTGACAAAGGGCTATTACCCAGAATCTACAAGGAACTCAAACAAATTACAATTTACAAATTTCAATTACAAAAATATGGAACCAGCCCAAATGCCCATCAGTCAATGAGGGGATAAAAAATGTGATATACGTGTATATATTTTATATACATATTTTAAATACACACACACACACACACACAAACATATGTGATGGAATACCACTCAGTTACAATAAGGAATAAATTAATGGCATTTCCAGGAACCTCGATGGAATTGGAGACTATCATTCTAAGTGAAGTAACTCAGGCATGGAAAACTAAACATTGTATATTCTCATTTATCAACGAGGATGTAAAGGCATAAGAATGATACAAGGGACTCTGGGGACTCAGGGGAAAGTGTGGGAAAAGGGTGAGGGATAAAAGACTACAAATCAGGTTTAGTGGGTACTGATCAGGTGATGGGTGCACCAAAATCTCACAAATCATCACTAAAGAACTTACTCATGTAACCAAATACAACCTGTTCCCCCCAAAACCTACAGAAATAAAAAATAGCTAAATAAACTACAGCAATCTTCTCAGCAAACATAAATAAAATAAAATAAAAACTAAAGTTTACATTTTTCTCTCTCCTTTTTGGCAGGACAAATTGTAGGCATAATAAACTATTAATAACTTTTTTCCTTTTTCTGAGACAAGGTCTGACTTTGTCACCCAGGCTGGAGGGCAGTGGTGCAATGATGGTTAACTGCAGCCTCAAACTCCTGAGCTCAAGCAATCCTCTGCCTCAGCTGCCTGAGTAGGTAAAACTAAAGGCATATGCCACTATGCCTGGCTAATTTGTTAGTTCACCATTTTGTAGAGGTGAGGTCTTGCTATGTTGACCATGTTAAAAAATAAACATATCTTAATTAACGTAAATATTTCTAACACTGTGAGCATTCATGAAAACACGTCCATCTATGTTGTGAAGTAATGGGATAATATGACAGTGTATAAAGTTTGAATGAAAATATCAAACAAGGCCTTGGAAGAAAACTGTAATATGCTTATTACAGATCACTAAAAAATTGTCTGGGTTAATATCATGAATGATATTGAAATTAAGCTTTAGGGCTGGGCGCGGTGACTGACGCCTGTAATCCCAGACTTTGGGAGGCTGAGGCAGGTGGCTCACGAGGTCAGGAGATCGAGACCATCCTGGTCAACATGGCGAAACCCTGTCTCTACTAAAAATACAAAAAATTAGCTGGGCATGGTGGCGCACGCCTGTAATCCCAGCTACTCAGGAGGCTGAGGCAGGAGAATTGCCTGAACCCAGGAGGCGGAGGTTGCGGTGAGCCGAGATCGCGCCATTGCACTCCAGCCTGGGCAACAAGAGCGAAACTCCATCTC
>NW_022437183.1:503484-517127 GCF_009761245.1 Sapajus apella
AAAAAAAAAAAAAAAAAAAAAAAGAAATTAAGCTTTGATTTGCATTTAAATATAGGTCCTAAATTTGGATTAAATGTAATAGATCGATCACAAATTTATTTCCTCTCCCTCTAGGCATCTCATTAGTCACAAAATAAAGGTTACGCACAGCACCAGGAGAGAAGGTTCAAAAGAGATAATTTTTAATAAATGCTGAAACATAAAAAGTAGGTAAAGGAGTGGTAAATAACACAGAAGCACAACTATGATGCCTAAGAAAGTGACTGGAGGCCGGGTGAGGAGGTTCACACCTATAATCCTACCACTTTGGGAGGCCAAGGAGTTCAGGACGAGCCTGGCCAAGATGGGGAAACCCCATCTCTACTAAAAATACAAAAATCAGCTGGCTGTGATGGCAGGTGCCTGTAATCCCAGCTACTCAGGAGGCTGAGGCAAAGAATTGCTTGAACCCAGGAGGCGGAGGTTGCAGTGAGCTGAGATCTCACCATTGCACTCCAGCCCAGGTGACAAGACTCTGTCTCAAAAAAAAAAAAAAAGAGAAAGTGACTGCAACAGAAGCGAGCCCTTTGTCTTGCAGAACTAAAGGCGAGCTGTGAACTTAGAGGCAAATAGCACCTTGAAAAGTAGTGCAAAATGTAAAACAAAGCCACCAAGGTCAGTTGAAAATCTGTGGTTAGAGACTCACGTCCACCTGTTCTCCCATCTGATCAGAAACTTAGATGTGTGTTCCCTGGATATACCAAACCTGAGAATTTCTGGCTCCCAACTACCATAGATTAAACCTGAGATATAAAGAAAACTATACACCAAAAATGGAACTCCAAATTTCTTCCCTAACTCTGCTTTTGGAAAGCAAGTAGCCAGGCAGAAACTTGGGAGAACATTCTCAAGAAACTAAACTGTCTCGAATAAAGATCCCCAGATAATACACTGAGGTCTCCCAATGAAAAGCTAGTTGCTTCCACAACCTCACACTGAGTGCCATCAGTTAACAGAAGTCGTGCTTCCAAATCAAGCAAGCAAGCCAGAGACCACCACACAATGGAGAAAAGCCTCCAACAAGAGAGAATGAAACAACACACACAAAATTCATGGGACCAGTCAAAATCAGGAGCAAAACTTTTAAAAAAATGTTAAAACACTCTAAAAATATATAATATTCAATAGATATAGTAGAGGATAAACTCATAGCATATCCCAGATGTAGAATAAAAAGACAAACTGAAAAAAACTGAAGGGGAAAAATTGGAAACCATAGCAGGTCTACTGGTCTAAGCAGACTAGCGACTGATTAACACGACTATCAGAAAAAAGTAACAGAGAAAATAAAAAACATTCTCAAAAACAGAGAGTCTGCAGACTTAGTAGCCTCAATAAAATGAAAAGATCGCCTGCCACGCTGTTATTATGAAATTTCAGAATCTCAGAGACAGAAAAGCTCTGAAAAAGCTTCCAAAAATACATAAAACGCGGTTATAAATAACGTGTCACACAATGGCAATAGATTCAAGAACAACACTGTGATGAGAGCACAATTGCAGACTATCTTCAGAACCATAAAATTTAGATTCAACCTAGAAGTTTACTCTCTAACAAGGAAGAAGAATTTTAAGCCTGGTCAGATCTCTAAACATCTCTGCCCAGGAGTGTGCATAAGTACAACTAGAGAAGATAACAGGCCAGATGGAAACACAGAATCTAGGACTCAGGCGATCCCACACAAGGCGGCAGTTATGTGAGATCCCAAAAGACTTTAAAGAGATAGCACAGATAGACTAAGACATCAAGCATATCTAGGGAAAGCCTCTCTATACTGAACTAGGATGACAAAAGGCCAAAGAAAGCTGCCCACCACCCGCCAAAAACAAAGAGCAACAGATATGTTTTATCAGACGGAAAATATCTGTGAAAGGCACATGATAAATGCTATAACACTTGGCGGGTGGAGGGGACGGGGATCAGCTGTTAGAAAACAGGCAAATGAATACAGTCAGAAAATTAGCTTCGTGCTAAAAAATAATGGATATAAAATGTAAATTAGATGTAAAATATAACTTAACAATAATTATTATTTTTCAATAAAGTGACAGGCCATCCAGAGGCTACTTACTGCATTTGGCTGGATAAACCAGCATAGGCTAGGAAAAAAAAATGATCCAGAAGAAGTGCAGAATAGTCATAATCATGTCAATATTACTGACTGAATTAAAAAGTGTGCTACAAAGACCATACTGACAATTAACTTAGCTCTTCTATTTTTGTTATTTCATTAAAAATAAGATTAAATATTTAAAGCAGATCTTTATACCACAACCAACTATTGAAATTTAACTTGAGTGTCAGCAATCCTTAAAAGGTGGGCACACTAAGCTGAAGACTTTTTGGGATAAATTTGATAGGAAGGTAGAAGAGATTCAAAAATCCACGAAACGAGGTCCATGCTGTCACCACTGGGTCCCTATTATAATTTAAAGGAATGAAGAGAGATATACTTTTATATCAAACTATCAATTTCTCAACTTTTTGACTGTTTACTTACATGGTTTGTACTGCTGTTTTCTCCTATTTCTTCTGCTAAGAATGAAAGAAAAAAAAAAAGGTCACTTCTGACACAAATAATATAAAATAAAAGTAGTTGTTAACATCTTACTGACTACTCCTATGTACAATCAGAGAAAATTCCATTTAAGAAAATTAATTTCAACAATTTATAATTTAAACTCTCTGGCATGAAAAATCTCATAAAGTAAAATGTAATAACATAGATTTACTTTTTGACCTAGTTTGCTTTCTGTTTTCATACATACGAGTGAAAGAATACTCATGTACAAAAGGGCACAAAAATTAGGCCAGATGAAAAATTCTGCTAATTAAAAAATTTAATGGTTGCATATATGAGCCATGATCCGTTAGTATTCTCCCATTCTGCATTTACACGTAGCTTAATTACCGGAATCTAAGAGCTTACAGCTCTAAGAACTACTTCCTGGCCAGGCACTTATCTCTAGATGCACCAGAATCCCTGTAAGCCTCTCCAACCACAATCGGTGGTCATCTACTAATATGTTGCTACAAACAAAACAAACAAAAACAGGGTCTTTACACAACTGAAAAGTAACCTATCTTAAATTTAATCTTTTGTTTGTTTGTTCTTCTGTCACCCAGGCTGGAGTGCAATGGTGTGACCTTGGCTTACTGCAACCTCTGCCTTCAGGGTTCAAACAATTCTCCTGCCTCAGCCTCTGAGTAACTGGGATTAGAGGTGCACCCCACCATGCCTGGCTAGTTTTTGTTTTAGTAGAGACGGGGTTTCAGCATTTTGTACAGGCTGGTCTCGAACTCCTGACCTCATGATCCACTCACCTCCGCCTCCCAAAGTGCTGGGATTACAGGCATGAGCCACTGCACCCAGCCAAATTTACGTCTTAAAATAAGTAGACAAACCTAATTTGGATATGGTGTCTGCAGCAAAAAAAAAGCCAGAATAATAAAAGCTCCAAGATGGACTTGGGCCATGCTTTGTTTCCTACACTGCCTCCACCTTTAATGCTGGAACGGCCTTGTAGGCAAACATTCCTATCACTGAAGTGTGAGAGGCATGGAATCGCTTTTCTTTTTTCTGCTTTCATGCTCTCCAGGTGTGAGAAGCCCATGTCTCTGGAAGGAACTGGGAAATACACCTCTGATATGGTTTGAATATGCCTCCCTCTCCAAATCTCATGTTAAAATGGGACCCTTAATGCCGAGGATAGGGCCGAGTAAGAAGTGTTTGGGTAATAGGAGCATTCCTTATGAATGGCTTGGTGCCATTCCCATGGTAAGAAGCAAATTCTCATTCTGGTATTAAACCAATATGAGTTTTTCTTTTTGTTTGTTTATGTGCAGAGAAGTGATATATTTAGAGAGAGGGAGAGAAACAGAGGAGAGAGAAAACTTCCACAAGAGAGAGTGTGTGGAAGCGGGACCCCAGAGGGGAAATCCAGGAGGGGAAAGAGACCTCCCACTGTGTCGGATAATATGAGTTTTTCTAAATACTTTTTATAATACATCTGATCAAACAAGATTTTTCACTCTTTTTCTTGGCGGAAAAAACAATGTTGTCTCACTATCTGTTTGGGATGTCCTTGCTTCAGAAGGGCTGGACTCTAATGCCACATCTATACAGAGAGAAAGAAAAAATATGTAATCACTTATAACAATTTATCAACTCATTTATTCGACAAGGAAGCCATTTCACTACCTCTACTTTTATTCTTATCCATTGGGAAGAGGGACAAAGAATTAAACATAAAGATAAATCTAAGACTCCTCCATTACATGACAAATTGTGTTGATAAAAAGATGGGAAACTGTGTAAACAAAAAGTTGACATGTTTTCACTAGCATGATAACAACCAAAGGAAAGTATATCACGTGTTAAAATAACACAAGTGAATATGTGAAAATTTTAAAAATTTAAACGAATGAGTTTTGCTAAACACTTTGTATTATACACCTCATCAAACAAGAGTTTTCACTCTTTTTCTTTGTGGAAAAAAACAATGTTGTCTCACCATCTCCTTGAGATTTCTTAGCTTCTGGATGATCAGAAGGGTCAGACTCCAAAGCCCTATCTATACAGAGAGAAAAGAAAAAAGATGTCATCATTACAACAATTTATCAACTCATTTATTCTACAAGGAGGCCATTTTAATACCTCTACTTTTATTCTTATCCATTGAAATGAATGTATAGACATAAGACGAAGCCAGACAAGGTGGCACATGCCTGTACTCCCAGCTACTCAGGAGAATGAGATAAGAAAATCCCTTGAACCCAAGTCAGGAATTTAGGCCAGGATGAGTTAACATAGTGAGACTCTTTTTTATTTAAAAAAAAAAAAAAAGTAAATTCAGCATATTTGTCACTTCCATTTCATTCTGAAGACACAGAACCTTAGTTCTGTTGTGCAGCTGTCTTCCATAGTCATGTGAGATCTCTGTCTTCATTTCTTCATTAGCAACACATATGGAGAACATACACAAGCCTTCTTTGTATTGGAAGGGGCCAAAAGAGACATGCATAAACTGTATTGCAATCCTAAAGAATAACAATAAAGAGCCTTTGTTGTTCTCTAATCCAACACCACCCATCTATGAATTGGTGTGTAAAATCACTCACAGGCTTTCCTTACACCAGCAACCAGAGTATAAGTTTACACAAGTACTTACACATTTTGTGTATAAAGGTATAATGAATTCACATAATATATTTGTTTATTCAAAATTCTTAAACATCTTGAAAAGTGAGTATAGTACTCCAAGTTACAAAGTCACATTGATGAGTCTTAATTATTCTACCTCTGAAAAAAACTAAGAGCCCAACCAAAGTTGTTTTTTTTTGTTGTTTTGTTTTTTTTTACTTTAAGTTCTGAGATACATGTGCAGAACGTGCAGCTTTGTTACATACATATACATGTGCCCTGGTGGTTTGCTGTACTTATAAACGCATCATCGAGGTTTTAAACCCCACATGCATTAGGTGTTTGTCCTAATGTTCTCCGTCCCCTTACACCCCACCCCACAATGAATCCCCCAGTGTGTGACGTTCCCCTCTCTGTGTCCATGTGTTCTCATTATTCAACTACCACTTTGAGAGAGAATATGTGGGGCTGGTTTTTGTTCCTGTGTTAGTTTGCTGAGAATGATGGCTTCCAGCTTCTTATGCTTTACTTTCTTATCTTTGAACAAGATGCTATTGTCAGGCGGGGGAAGGACAAAGGAAGAGCCATGGCAACAAACACTCTCCACAGTTTTAACCTTCAATCTTTATGTCACACTTTAAAAGTCTACGTTGACATTTCATGTCTTTTGAAAGTTTTGACCACGAACCATCCCTACCTCTCTTTTAGAACAGGGAGGTAAATAAAGTCTGTTAATTCACCTGAATAAATCTGGAGACACATTTGGTGTTAAGGTAAGAAATTTAAAGTCATCAGAGCCTCAGAGGTAAATTCCTTTGGGGGAAAACAAACACCCATTTTCCTGCAGCCCTGGCCATGACATTTCACACCTTTCACAATTACTTTAAGCACCCTCTCGTTTTCTTTCCTTTTGTGTTCAAATTACAGTTAGAAAACAATAAGCACCTATCAAGGTGACTTAAAGCAACCCATCAAGAATATCCTATCATCTCTCCCACGGCAAACTTCATTCTGATTTCAAAGAAGAAATCCCCAAATACTTCAGTATGAATTGTCCTGAGATTTAGCTACTTTAACGAAGGAAGTAACTAAGCACTTACCTGGTTCCTTCACTTAGGTACCATCTGGATAGGTACGAAAGAAGAATGAGATGGGTACTGGAAAGTTGGGGTATTTGAGTTTTTAGTGAAAAAAGGAAGAGAATATTCCAAAAAAAGCCTCAACAAAATCCCACAGAATAATAAACAGAGCTGCAGACAAGAAGAGACATAAATAAATGGTCTCAGGCCAGCCTGAGAGAATGAGATGAGCGAGCAAGAACTGGGTGTTTGGAAGGAGAAAAGAAATTGACTGGACTCTGTGGAGAAAGACTAAGCAGTGGAAAAAGGAACACAAGGCAGAGCCAGCCTTTGTTTCTGACCAGCCCTGGGAAAAACTGGCTGCAGGCAAAAAGGAGCCTGAGGTAGGGGATGCCCCCCAGGGGACCTTGAAGACAGTAGCAGCCAGAGGGGTGGCCAGGGCAGATGGTACCATCACCTCCTTACCTTCAGGCATCTCCCCATCACAGATGTCGTGCACAGGATGGCCCTCACCAGCTTCAACAGTCAACTCGGCAGTTTCTACGGCAGCAGCCGTGGGCACTGCTGCTGTGGTGTCCTCAGGTGCTGCCGCGTCCTCAGGTGCTGCCGCGTCCTCAGCTGCTGCCGCGTCCTCAGGTGCTGCGGTGTCCTCAGCTGCTGTCGCGTCCTCAGCTGCTGTCGTGTCCTCACCTGCTGCCTCACAGATTTCAGATTCTGGAGGACGCCCTGACCCCTCATCCAGGTCCAACTCTTGGCAGAACTTGGGGCACACACAGCAGCTCAGTATGCTCCCCATTGGGCACCTCTACTCCTGTCTGCTGCCACCTGTACCTCCGCTCACAGTGTTGGCCAGGCACTCCTGCTGCCCTAGGCCGAGGCTATGCCGCACTTTCAGAGATGGTCCTGCCTGCGGCTCGCCTGCCCACCCCACAGCCCGGCCCCAGCCGGGGCTCGGGCCAAGGCCCGCACCCTGCCGCCTCTCCTGAGTTGACTTGTCTGGGAGGGTCAAAAACAGATGGCTAATTTAATAGGTTGGGAACCCAACAAGCGCTGAGAGATACAACAACTGCCTGAAGAGAGTACAAAAGGAGCTGCTGCTCCTTCTGCAGTCACCTACAGACTGAAGCCCACTGGCCCAGGTGGAAGCCAAGCCAAGGTCTGACTCACAATGCCCCTCCCCACACCTCACAATGCCCCAGTATGGCTGTCGCCCCTCCCCCACTGCCTGGGCTGCCCCACCCTGTGGCTTATGATGCCACTGCTCTCCTGGCCCTCCTGCAGTGCCAGTGGGACTAAGGTTTTCATTCATCACCCACCAGCTTCCTGAGATTTGTAGTCCTAAAAACAGGGTGGTTCATTACAGGAAGCCATCTTCCTCTAAGAGTTCTATACAAAGTCTCAGTTAGCAGAATGGGTCCCATTGGCAACCAAGTTCAACTTTTATTTGTTGACTCAATGTAGATACACCTGAATTGTTCAGTGCTTTTGTAATGAAATACTCCTCTCCCGTCTTCTAATGAGTGGTAGTTTTTATCTGCAACCTGACCACAGCAATCCCTGGGGCCCTAGCTTTACTCTCACTAAAGAGTTATGGCTGTGTGGGCCAAGCCTGGTGGCTCACTACTGTAATCCCAGCACTTCGGGAGTGCGAGGCTGGGGGATCACTATGTCAAGAGATCGAGACCATCCTGGCCAACATGGTGAAACCCCGTCTCTACTAAAAATACAAAAAAATTAGCTAGCTGGACATGGTGGCACATGCCAGTAGTCCCAGCTACTCGGGAGGCTGAGGCAAGAGAATTGCGTGAACCCAGGAGGTGGAGGTTGCAGTAATCCGAGATCACGCCACTGCACTCCAGCCTGGTGCCTGGCGACAGAGCAAGACTCTGTCTCAAAAAAAAAAGAGTTATGGCTGTGTGTCTTGAATGACAGGTTAGGACCCATCTGCCTCCACCTCCTTCTCCACAAAATAGAAACCTAACTTGTCCCCACAAGCTCTAAAATGCTAAAACTTACCAACTTCCTTTTCTCCCCTGTTTCTTCCTTCCATGGCAGGGACTGAACATCTGGCAAGCAGTATGTGCCTGACAGTGTTTCAAGTCGGCTATGCTCATTTAACCCTCAGAAACAATCTCACCAGTTTTAGAGACGACATTGAGATGGAGAAGGTATGTTATCTCCCCAAGGTCACATGACTGCCAAGGCTGGGGCCATTATTTGATCTCAGGTACTATGAATTCCCCAATTCCTCAAGCGTGATTATCAGAAAGTGCATTATTCCATTTTCACACTGCTATAAAGAAATACCTGAGGTTGGGTAATTTATAAAGGAAAGAAGTTTAATTGACTCACATTCCACATGGCTGTGGAGGCCTAAGGAAACTTACAATCATAGCAGAAGGGAAAGCAGTTACTTCTTACATGGCGGCAGGCCAAAGAGTGTGGGCATGTGAAGGAGCAACGGTCAAACACATATAAAACCATCAGATCTCATGAGAACTCACTCACTATCACAAGAACAGCATGGGGGAAACTGCCCCCACAATCCAATTATCTCCCACTGAGTCCTTCCCTCAACATGTGGGGATTACGGGGATTACAATTCAAGATGAGATTTGGGTGGGGACATGACCAAACCATATCAGAAAGTACAGGTAGAAGTCAAGCTTGGAGGGGGAGTGACATTATAGACTGGCATATTTTTTAAAAAAACGTTTTGTTTTGTTTTTAAATGTGAATTTTAAAATGCCTTCTCTTCATTCAACACTGATGAAGTCCCTTCTACATGCCAGACACCATATGTATTAAACAGTCCCAAATCTCAATGAGAGTAGGCAGATACACAAGGCTTAAGAAGTTCAGTTTTCTGAGATCACACTACTGGACAGTATATGAACCTGAGATACAAACTCACCTCTATCTGACCCCAAATTTGACGCTGGGGTGGTTTTAAATTTATTCTGAAAATTTGAGTCATTGAACCATACAAAGATGAGAGTCTCTGTCAGATGTGTGTGTAGTGGTCTGTATAATAAGGAAGGACTGAAGGAAGCAACAGACCAATTAAGAGACTATCTAAAGGAAGACTGATGCTAAAGGCAGTGGCAGTGACAAAAGTGGAGGAAAAAGATTTTGTGATTATTGGGGAGACAGAATAGGAAGTACTTGGTCATGAGATGTGAAAGCAGGGAAGTAGAGGGAAAAACAGGGCTGCTTGGGCTCTGCTGGGGAAGACTGGGTACAGAGTTGTACCTTTCTCTTCGCAGAAAACGTAGGAAGAGAAATAGGTAAGGAGGAAAAGACAGATTTTTACGCTTAGTGTCACATTACAATGGAACTCTCTGGTCAAAGTTGAAGATAAATCTCTGTAGGCTAAGTCCATTTCTGACATCCCAACATACGTTTTTAAAAATAACACACATACTAAATGAAACCATTAAGAGTAACTGGGGAAATTTCCTAAAATTTACATGCTAAGTATATCACCATTTTTTATTACTTTCGTGGAGTAACTTTGAATCTATGGTTATAGCAAATGAGGGACCCTACATAAAATAAAGCTAATATTTTAAATTTAAAACTCTATTATCCTCAGCGAATAGAGAAAGCAACTGAAGCCATGGGCATGGAAGTGATTGCCTTGAGAGGTTGTGTATACTAAGGAGAACTAGAAGGAAAGAAGACCTGGAGAATAGGGGGATTTACACGACATTAAGTAAAGCTTGCAAAAGTGAGCACTCGGGGTCAAGAGACTGGCCTTTGAATCAGGAATGGCTGCTTTTGTGAGGCATTGGAAAGGAGATGATGTCTGATTTCATTTCTGTAACAGCAGCACCTAGCTTTTACGCTTTTAGAGTAAAACACTGAAACATATATTCATGATATTAAGATGTGAAAAGGCTTCACAAACAGTTTTAAAAATTGGTAACAATAAAAGGAAAACCTATATAGTTGGACAATATCAAAATAGGTAAGTTATATCATCAATAAACACTATTAGGAGATTTCTAAAGCAACTCTCAGTAGATAATATAATCTACATATATAATATGTAAATACACACAGGCATACAAACATCTACATAGTGACAAAAAATAAAAGATTTATATCCAAATATATCAAGAATTTTTTCAAATCATTAAGAAAAAATACGAACAACCAAACAGAAGACACATGGCCCAATAAACATATGTGAAGTTGCTCTGTGAGTAGTTATCAAAAAATATAAGACAAAATCTCAATGCAATACTACTATACCCCCTCCAGAATATCAAAAATGCAAAAAGGCGGAAAGCACCAAGTATAGAAAAGAAGGTGAAATTTCTGGACGGTTCATTTATTGCCAATGAAGAGTGTAAACAGGCACAATCACTTTGAAAAACTGACAGCATCTTTATACAGCAGCATAGCCTATAACCCAGGAATCTCTTTCCTACACATTTTCCCAACAAAAATGAATAAATGTTCACCAATAAAAACATACATCAAAATCTTCACAATAGTGCATACTCTAATAGCCAGAAACTGGAACCAACCTAAATGCCCATGAACAATAAGATAAGTTGTAGTTAGCTTCACACAAAGGAATATGATACAATAAGAATAAAGAAACTACAACTCACAAATACATAATATTAATGAAAAAAAGCCAGACATAAACTAGTACATGTTTATGGTTTAATTTATATAAAGTTCTTGCAGAGTAAGAGAATGACTGAAAGGAACAGGAAGGCACTGTTTCTTTTAAAAAGTAAGACTTACTATAAAAACAATGTCAGCAGAAATAAATAGTGGATGGCCGGGCGCGGTGGCTCACGCCTGTAATCCCAGCACTTTGGGAGGCTGAGGCGGGTGGATCACGAGGTCAAGAGATCGAGACCATCCTGGTCAACATGGTGAAACCCCGTCTCTACTAAAAATACAAAAAATTAGCTGGGCATGGTGGTGCATGACTGTAATCCCAGCTACTCAGGAGGCTGAGGCAGGAGAATTGCCTGAACCCAGGAGGCGGAGGTTGCGGTGAGCCGAGATCGCTCCATTGCACTCCAGCCTGGGTAACAAGAGCGAAACTCCGTCTCAAAAAGAAAAAAAAAAAAAAAAAATAGAGTGGGTGGAACTAAATTTGTCACTATCTGACACAGTTTAGGCATATTCTAGTGAAAGCTCCTTATCTTGACCTGGACTGAAAGAAGCAGTGTTGTAGAGACCAAGAAAAGTGAGAATATGCTAAAGGTCTTTGGGTTAAGTTAGAGATACTATTTTAAACTACTTTGGGGGTGGGGGGGAAGGACAATTTAAATAAAAACAATAAGATGGCAGAGTAAATTCCAGGGATATCAATAAATGCAAAATTAAAAGCTTAAACTCACTAGTCAAAAGAAAAAGACAAATTGAAAATGTTAACAAAATAAACTATTTGCTATATATCAAAAAGGTTGATATAAAAGAAGGGTAAAAATACAAATAAAACTGGTAAGGTGTATTAATATTTGGGAAAAAAGAAGTCTGACAACAAAAAACCTAATTAGAGATAGAGATCACTAAATGATGATGTAAAGTCCAATTCACCAAAAAAAAAAATTCTGAACAGGCACACACCTAACAAAACAAGCCCAAAATTTATACAAAACAAAAAATTCACAGAACTTCAAAGCAAAAATGGTAACTCCAATATCACTGCAGGAGAATTCAACACACTGGTCTCAACTTTTGCCATCAGTTCTCTGTCCTTTCTCAGACTTTGTCTTCCCCTTAGATCAGAAACACCGTCTTGTTCCAAAGCATAGAATGAATGTTTTTGTTGTTTCACATACCATATACATAAAACTACTGAACAAAGAGGAAACTCATGGATCTTAAGGATTAAAGGTCAATCCAGATGCATTCTGAACTCTTTTAGAGAAAGCTATTTTGTGATTAAACAATAAACTCAAGATTGTTGGCCTCTAAAAACTGTTGGATACTAAGTGGTTCACTGCTGCCATCTGCTGAACACCGTGTTCATTTGCACGTCAATCATGTTTGCCTTTAAAGTCCTAGTAAGACAAAGGTTTAAACTGTTACCTTTTCTGAGCCTCCTTTATCTAATGAGAGGAAGATACTCTCTCTAGATTAAATGTTTGTATACAAGGTGTTGATAGAGGTTAAAAAAAGGTTTGTGCTATTTAAGCCTCTGGTAACAATGACTTTTTAAAATAAAAGGTTTATAGGAGTATAGAAAATTATACTACCTGAAATCCACTTGGAATTTAATATATCCATAAAGACTACCAATTTTCCCATACAACTACTGGAAAATCATATTTTATATACTGAATAATTGCAATGAGTCACTTTAAACATACCAATTATACTTTACCTATATGACATATTATCCACATTACTTGCTGTGTTTCATAAAATATGCACATATAAATTCAAGGTAGGCCTTCTAACACTTGCCCATACCTGGTTCCCTTGCCTTCCAGGCACACAGGAAGATTATACTTCCTGTCTTTAGTACTTAGGTGAGACCACATGATTAGTTCTGGTCAATAGATCATGAATGGAAGTGCCAAGTGTTGCTAGCAGGCCAAAGCAAGTAATTATATGTGTGAGACCCTCCGGCACTCTTACTCTGCCATAGTGACAAGAAGGGACCTCAAAAGATGGTCAAGCCCCAAAATCAAAGCAGCTTAGATCACTAAAGGCAGCCACCTTAGAGAGCTGTCCAGACCCACAAGACTTTCTAAGAGTAAAAAACAAACTTTTATTGTGTTATCCCACTGAGAGTTGGCACTTCAATGTTACCTCAGTAGAGCACAGGCCAAGGTTTCTCAACAGCAGCACTACTGTCATCTTAGGCTAGATAAATAATTCATTGTGGTCTCTGTCCTGTGCACTGTGGGATGTTAAACAACATCCCTGCCATCAACCTACTAGATACCAAAAACACCTCTTGTCATTGCTCTCCTCCTCCTCACTAACTTTGAGAACCACTGGCATAGATTGACCTACTAATATAATATGTACATATTTATGTATGGCTGATGAATATATATGTAAACATGTTGAGTATATTTAAGTCAAATGTCATATATTCTCATGCTTTATTTCCTACTAGGGTCAGATATTTTATAGGCTCTTAAGAAACATGAATTCCCATTTCTCAAAGCAGTAAAGTTAACTCATAAACTTTAAAAAAAAATCAATTATAGCACAAGTCTCTCTACAATAGGGTAAACAAAACGTTCCAAGAGTATATAAATCCATACATACTATGCTGTTCATTTCAGAGGGCTCATAGCTCCCAACTCGATGGACATTTCCAACAGGTTCCAAGCCTTCTTCATCCACATGTATGTTCCATCAGAGCTATCAGATGGAGAGAGTTCAAATGAAGA
>NW_022437184.1:0-58494 GCF_009761245.1 Sapajus apella
TCTGCAGTCCTCACCTGGATTCACCCATTATTAACATCCTAACACATTAGCTTCATTTTTTTGTTTCTATATAAACACGTACACACACACTTTTTTTCTGAACCATTATAAAAAAGGGGCGGCTATAATACTTTAAATACTTCATCACAAATCTGAGAATGAGGACATATCTTTCAGTATAACCACAGCATAATTGTATATAATGCACTATATTTGTGTATCTACAGTTGTTCCCAAAATGGTTTTTGGCATGTATGTTTGTTTTGTTTTCTTTTGTTTTTCGAGAAGAAATCTCTGTTGCCCAGGCTGGAGTTGAGTGGCACAATCTCAGCTCACTGCAATCTCCTCCTCCCAGGTTCATGTGATTCTCCTGCCTCAGCCTCCCGAGTAGCTGGGACTACAGGCATGCGCCGCCACACCCGGCTAATTTTTGTATTTTTTAATACAGACAGGGTTTCAGCATGTTGGCCAGGCTGGTCTCGAACTCCTGACCTCAGGTGATCCACCCACCTCAGCCTCTCGAAGTGTTGGGATTACAGGCATGAGCCACCACACCCAGCCTTGTTTTGTTTTTGAGACGGGATCTTATTCTGTTGCCCAGGCCAGAGTACAGTGACAGGATCGTGGCTGACTGCAGCAGCCTTAAACTCCTGGGCTCAAGCAGTTCTCCCACTTCAGCCTCCGAAGTAGCTGGGACTACCAGTGCGTGCCACACGCGTGGGTAATATTTCTTATTTTTCTTTTGTAGAGACAGGGTCTCCCTCTGTTGTCCAGGCTGGTGTCGAGCCCTTAGCCTCAAGCAATCTTCCGGCTTCGGCCTCCCAAAGTGGTGGGATTACAGGCGTGAGCCACTGTGCCTGGCCCCTAAAATGTCTTTAGCTATTCTTTTTTGTTACCTGTTCTGCGTCCCTCTCAAGATCTGTGCATTACGTTTACTTGTTAAAGCTTCTAAGCCTATCTAGAACAGTCTCCTTGCCCTTTATTGCTTGTTTGGTTTTTTCTTGAAGAGTTCTGGCCATTTTTCTTATAAAAATCCTGCTCACTGAGGAGATGCATGATAATTTACCATTTCCAGCATTTTTGAGTAGTAAAGCCAAGCTCACTCTAATTTTGACTGTGCTTGGTATTTCCAACATTCTGGAATTACTGAGTAAAGTTTTTTTTTTTTTTCTTTTAATTACATAACTTATGGTTTTAAATCACTTCTCAAAAGATTTATATCGGTTTACAGTGATGGTACACTTGGTTGGATTTCATAGTGTCTGTCTGCCACTTCACCATCTGTCTTTCCCCTCCCCATGCTGGTGAGACAAAGTTTTGCTCTTGTTGCCTGGGCTGGAGTGCAGTGGCGCAGTCTTGGCTCACTGCAACCTCCACCTCTCGTGTTCAAGCAATTCTTCTGCCTCGGCCTCCTGAGTAGCTGGGATTACAGGCGCACACCACCACACCTGGCTAATTTCTGTATTTTTAGTAGAGATGGAGTTTCACCATGTTGGTTAGGCTTGTCTCGAACTCCTGACCTCGTGATTTGTCCACTGCAGACCCCCAAAGTGCTGGGATTACAGGCGTGAGCCACAACACCCTACTAAAGACTTTTATACAACGGGGTGTTGTTGTTGAATAAATTCCAGCCATAGGAATTGTATGTTTATCATATGTAATGAAAATCCCAAGAATACCAGAAAATCAGCTGTGTGTTGAGATTCTTCCATCTTTTCTTTTTCCCATAACAGTCTCCAGAATATGTGAATTGAAGTTAGAATTAAATGTGTCATAATGTTTGACAAGGGGCTAATATCCATTATTTAAAATAATGGGGTTTCAGAAATTTAATAATGCGTTCAAATCTAATTGTTCTGTTTTTGTGGCGGATTCTCTGTTGCAGACTGGAAACAGCAAAGGCTGTGGATTTGTGGAGTTTGAGTGTAAGGATGTTGCCAAGACAGTTGCTGAAACAATGAACAACTACCTGTTTGGTGAAAGGCTCTTGGAGTGTAAGTGCTCCTGTCTCTGTGGTAGCAGGGTTGCCTGGGTGCCTGCTGCTGGTGGGTGACTGGTGGGAAGGGCGGCTTGCTTAACTGCTTGGACATGCCACTTCCTCTGTGGATGAGTCTTACAGAACGGTGCAAGGATTTCAGTGTGTGTCGCAGGCAGATTCTAATTGGAATTTTAAAACCTCCCAGCATGAGAGCTGTTTTTATCCTAAATGGCACTGGACAAGCCACCTTGGGGACACACGGGAGGAGCAGCTAACCCATGCTTATGGGCTGTGAAAGACTTATCTGGGGAAAGAGCATTGACGTTGAAACCTGAAGACTAAGCAGGAGCCAGCCAGTGAAGGGACAGAAGTGAAGACAGACCATTGCTGGCTGAGGGACATTGAATGCCAGACTAGAGGTGCCTGACCATTTGGCTGTGAGGGAATGTGAGGAAAAGTAGCAAGAGATGAGGGAGCAGGAATAGGCTTCAGGTCGGGCAACCGAAGGCTTTCTAAGTCAGCGAGTTCAGAATTCATCCTGAGGGCAGTGGGACAGCAGCAAAGGTCAGGAATCGCATTGCAGAATCCATCTAAATGGCAGTGGCTGTAGCTCTTCCACACGAGAGAAGCTGGAAGGCGTAGAGGAGTGACAGCACCAGATTAGAAATTCATCCTGCAGAAAGGAGCCAGTGCAGCCCCGACCCTGCAGTCCACAGAGTGCAGAGAGCATCCGTCTCCAGATCCTGCTGCCCTTGGGAGGCAGAGCGAAGTTTCTGGCCTCCCTGTGCCCGTGGTGTCCTGTGGCCATCTTAGGTACCCAAGTTCACAGCTGACAAGGCTGCCCAGGTAGCATCTCTCTATTCACTTCCCATTGCCTTGAGAGAAGCCGGGATTACAGGTGTGAGCCACTGTACCCAGCCATGTCGTGCTGACTGTGAGGAATGGCACTGGGGAGATTCCAAAGTTAACATTAAAATCCCTTTCCTACCATTTGGTTGAAACTTTTTATGTTTTTTTCTTTTTAAAAATAGGTCGTCTTATGCCACCTAAGAAAGTCCATAAAGAGCTCTTTAAAGACTGGATGTTCCATTGAAGCAGCCGTCATATCCGTCAGTGAAACGTTATAATCAGAAGCGGACACTAACACAAAAGCTACGGATGGAGGAGCGATTTAAAAAGAAAGAAAGTTTACTCAGGAAGAAACTAGCTAGAAAGGGAATCGATTCTGATTTTCCTTCTTTGGTAAATATTTCTTCGTGAAATCTTTTTCTGTGATTTGTTGTGGGGAGTGGAGGGGGTGGCTCTGTGTCTCGTAAAGTACCTAGCCTGGTGCTTACCTCAACCTTGGCTCACTGCAGCCTGCATACTGGGTTCAAGCGATTCTCCTGCCTCTAGCCTCCCAAGTAGCTGGGATTACAGGTGCATACTACCACGCCCAGCTAATTTTTGTATTTTTAGAGATGGGGTTTCTCCATGTTGTCCAGGCTGGTCTCAAACTCCTGACCTCAGGTGATCTGCCCACCTCAGCCTCCCAAAGTGCTGGGATTACAGGTGTGAGCCACCATGCCCAGCCAGTTTTTTGACTGAATTTTTTTTGTTTTTATATAGAGTCTTGCTCTGTTGCCCATTCTGGAGTGCAGTGGCACAATCTCAGCTCACTGCAGCTTCCACCACCCAGGTTCAAGCAATTCTCCTGCCTTACCCTCCTGAGTCGCTGAGATTACAAGTGTGCACCACCACACCAGGCTAAATTTTTGTATTTTTAGTAGAAATGGGGTTTCGCCATGTTGGCCAGTCTGGTCTCAAACTCCTGATCTCAAGTGATCATCTACCTCAGCCTCCGAAAGTGCTGGGATTACAGGCGAGAGTCACTGTGCCTGGCCCGACTAAACTGTTGAAACATTGTAGGTTCTTCCTAAAACATAAGAGCAGATTCTGTTATTTCCATTATACTGAAGCAGAAATGTCTTTTAAGTAGATAATCTGATTGAACCTTAGGCCCTGGTACTCTTGTGAAACCATCTGGGAACCGAGACAGTGAAGCTTGAAAAGCGGCATGCGAGCGCTGCTTTCCCTGAACTTTGCTTGTGACTTAGGGGAGGTGAGGGTGGCCTGCCTTTGCACATTCTTCCTGCTTCCACCCTCCTGAATTCAGAATTCTGTGAATCAGTGAGCTCCAGATTTTGGCCTTCCCTTCAGCCTCTGCAGCTCTGTCAGTTCCTCAGCTGGGCTTCTCCTAGCTTTGCCCTTTACTTGAGATTATTCACTGTATTGATGAGTTTTGCTTTTTAAATTGAAATGTCATTAGGGAGGATTTACTGATAATATATATGAGAATCTAATGCTAAGTTTAAAAAGAAAAGCTATGAGACTGTTAATATATAATTTCTTTATTAAAGATTTTACAGAAAACGGAAAAGTATTTCAAAAACTAATTGTCAGAAGTCTACAAAAGGCCAGGTAAAAATTTTTTTTTTATCATTTAAACATGTCCAATATTAGAGAAAGATAAGTAGGAAAACGTTTAAGACTACTATAACTGATCAATATTCAAGCCGATGTGTCTTTTAAAATTTATTTTAAGGTTTTACGTAAGAAGAAGGAAAAGGCTGTAGGCACTCTTGACACTGCTGAGAAGACTGTGGATAGCCAGGTAAAGTTGTCTCCAATATTCCGGACACCAGGTATTATACAGATAACCTGAAGAAAGATAGGCAGTTTCTGCTACTCTCATTTTAAGATTTTAAATTGAATATTGTCACATTTGGTAGATCTTTATTGTTGATTTAGCAATTTTCTATGTAACACCTTATAATGGAACATGCTATATTCCAATTAATTATGAATTTCTGTACTAAGTTTGATAAGCGTCTCAGTTCTTTATTGTTTATAATAGTATCACCAAAAGATTGAAACAGGCCTAAAATAATGGGCTACCACTTGTAAAAGTAGAAGAGAGGTGATATTTTGGGTACATTCATAATCTTGTGTACATTTGTGTATTATAATCTTTACTTGTTGAATCCAGGGCCCCACACCAGTTTGTACACCAACATTTTGGAGAGACGAAAATCTGAAGTGACTGAAATGAATGAAGATGATACAGATAATGAAAGTTTTCAAACAGCCCGTGTCCTGTATAAAAGAAGAAATATAGAAGACCCAAACACCTACGCATTCACGGAAGAAAAGACGAAGTAAAAGCAGTCATTTTTAATGTATTTTCTGAGAAATACAACATTTTTATGGGGGTGGACTTTGTATTTTACTAGTTACAGTGAAATGCAACCCTTGACAAGATTGTCAGAGGAAAAATATACTGTTTGGTCCAGTTAAGGAAAGCAGTCTGTAATTCTGGATTGCCTGCCCTTGGCTGAAATACAAGGGTGCAGACCGGTTTGCAGTGGCTTGGCTGACATTGCCTCTTTGTCCTGTTCTCTGTTTTTCTTTTGACATTTCATAGCTCTCCTTAGTTACTCTGCCTGGATAGAAAGGTGACCACTAAGTGCAGGTTTAAGCACTAAACTGCAGCCTTTTCTGTCACCACCAGTTAAAGACCACCAGCCTTGTTTGTCCGTCTGCATGATTTGGCAGGGACATTAACTCATGAGGGCGCTTTAGATTTCAGCATCAGATGGTTGAAGCTGGAAGTTAAATTATATGTAGAGTGAGAAGGCAGTTCCAGTGTTAGCACAGATTTGTGTATTCAGATTTTAATAGAGATTCAAAAATGACTCATTTTTACAAATAATTTTAAATTAGTTTTCATTGGGCTAGCATGGATTAATAACCACCATTTTATACATCAGTGAGGAATTGTATTTCAAGATTCAAACAATAGCAAATAAACTTTTTTTGCTACAATTTGCCAATAGGACTTGGGAGTCATTGGGGAAAAATAATGGTAAAGTTTCCTCTTCATTAGCAAATTCAGATTCATTATAAACATTGTCATCAGATGTAGTAGCTTGTGCCTGTAATCCCAGCACTTTGGGAGGCTGAGGCAGGAGGATTACTTAATACCAGGGGTTGGAGACCAGCTGGGCAACATGATGAGATCCCCTCTCTACAAAAAACTTTTAAAAAAGGCTGGGGACAGTGACTCATGCCTGTAATTCCAGCCCCCTGGGAGGCTGGGGCAGGCAGATCACAGGTCAAGAAATTGAGACCATGCTGGCCAACATGCTGAAACCCTGTCTCTACTAAAAATAAGAGATGGATGTGGTGGTGAATGCCTGTAGTCCCGGCTGCTCAGGAGGCTGAGGCAGGAGAATCACTTGAATCCATGAGGCGGAGGTTGCAGTGAGCCAAGATTGTGCCACTGCACTCCAGCCTGTGCTATAAGAGTGAAACCATTTCAAAAAAAAAAGACAATTTTTTTTTTTTTTTTTTTGAGACAGAGTGTCTCCCTGTTGCCCAGGCTGGAGCACAGTGGCGTGATCTCGGCTCACCACAACTTCCACCTTGCAGGTTCAAGTGATTCTCCTGCCTCAGCCTCCCAAGTAGCTAAGACTACAGCTGTACAGGCGTGTGCCACCACGTCTGACTAAATTTTGTATTTTTAGCAGATAACGAGGTTTCACTGTGTTGGCCAGGCTGGTCTTGAACGCCTGACCTCATGATCAGCCTGCCTCCACCTCCCAAAGTGCTGGGATTACAGGCCTGAGCCACCTTGCATGGCCAGAATATTTTTTAAAATTCATTGCCACTAGGCATTCTTTCATCTAGCATTTCTGAAGTCCTTAATATGATACTGGGCTAGGTGTTCTGATGCAAAATAGAGTTGGGTTTTTTTTTCTTTTTTTTCACCTGCGTGCAGTTGGGCTAAGGTCGAAAAGGGCATTAGCCAAAATAGAGCTGGTTTTAAGTACATCCAAAGAGCAGATCTCTGGAATGTATCTTGCACATAGAAGATTGAGTATATATTTGTTATATGAATGCTGTCTTGGAACCATCTCTGAACTTTGTGGATCTGGACATCTCTCTGGTTTCCCCTGGGAAGACGTCAGAAAAGGTTCTCCATGTCAAGACACACGTCTGTTTTGTTTCATCTTAAGGGGCATGTGCATTCAGACATGTACATGGCAAAATGAACTAATTCTCCCTTCCCAAACAGCCACCTGCCACCCCCCTTGGGTATGATACTGTTCGTCCACACTTAATATGTAAGGGAATATTGTAACCTGGAAAAGGAAGAGGTAAATCCATCCTTAGCACATCATGGCCAAATTATTTATTTAGAGACAGAGTGTCACTCAGTGTTGCCCAGGCTAGACTGCAGTAGTATGGTATCTGCTCACTTCAGCCTCCACCTTCCTGGTTCAAGTGATTTTCCTGCCTCAGTCTCCCAAGTACCTGGGATTGCAGGCATGTACCACCACACCTAGCTGATTTTTGTGATATTAGTAGAAAGACAAGATTGCACCATATTGGCCAGGCTGGTCTTGAACTCCTGACCTTAAGTGATCCACCTGCCTCGGCCTCCCAAAGTGCTGGGATTACTGGCATGAGCCACCAGGCCATTTTCCCATTCCTAATTTCTTTTTTTTTTTTTTTTTTGAGACAGAGTCTGGCTCTGTCACCCAGGCTGAAGTAGTGCAGTGATGCAATCTCGACTCACTGCAACCTCCACCTCCCAGGTTCAAGCAATTCCTTTGCCTCAGCCTCCTGAGTAGCTGGGATTTACAGGCACCTGCCACCATGCCTGGCTAATTTTTGGATTTTTGGTAGATACAGGGTTTCACCATGTTGGTCAGGCTGATCTCAAACTCATGACTTCATAATCCGCCCACCTCAGCCTCCCGAAGTGCTGGGATTACCAGCATGAGCCACCTTGCCCAGCCCCCTTTCTTAATTTTTAAAAATTAATGAGATTTAGGCCTGGCACAGTGGCTCACACCTGTAATCCCAGCACTTTGGGAGGCTGACGCGGGTGTATAGAAAGGTCAAGAGATCGAGACCATTCTGGCCGACTTGGTGAAACCCTGTCTCTACTGAAAATTCAGAAGTTAGCCGGGCGTGGTAGTACACATATGTAGTCCCAGCTACTCGGGAGGCCAAGGCAGGAGAATCGCTTGAACCCGGAAGGTGGAGGTTGCAGTGAGCCAAGATCATGCCATTGCCCTCCAGCCTGGGCAACAAGAACGAGACTCCATCAAAAAAAAAAAAAAAAAAAAAAAAAAAAAATGAGTTTCGTGTTGCTGTTATATATAATATATCAGACAAAAAGCTATAAAGGAAACAAAGAATTAATCCATAGACAAGTTTCAGTTGGAGCCACGCATTTCACAAGCTGGATGTTGGCCATAAGATGGAACGTCAAGTGAAGAGATGCTACAGAAATGGCCTTTGATTAGCAAATGAATGAAGTTGACATAAGTTCAGAACAGGGTTTTCCATTACTGTCATTGAAATACTGTGTGGCCAAAGCCAAGGCAACTGGTCACCGTGACTGGAAATTGTAGCCCTTGCTGATCTGTGGTTTGAGACTGCTAATATGAATTCTAAAATCTCACTTTAGTGCAGCAAAGGCTATTTCTTGAAGTGGTGGGGGAAAAGTATAACACATGAAAATGATACAGAATTCACATTTCAGTGTATGTAAGTAAAGACTTACTGGAATGCAGCCATACTTCTGCGTATATGCTGCCTGTAGAACTCAGTTGTGACAGACTGTATGTGCCCCTTTGCTTAGCACTGCTGCTGGACGCACTACAGATTGTGCATTTCATCCCTGCAGTATTCTCAACTCAGGAACGCATCAGAAGTGTTAGATGTTTAAAATGGTATATCAGCACTCAATTTCTTGACAGGAAAATGAGGGTGTAACTAAAGTTAGGTTTCAAGTGGCTTGTTAGCCAAACAAGGAAGGCTATTTAGCAATGATGAGATAATTGTGTTTGATTCCAACAGCAGAAGAAATGTGGTCAGAGAAAATAAACTTTTTTTTTTTATTTTTTTTTTTTTTGAGACAGAGTCTCACTCTTGTTGCCCAGGCTGGAGTGCCATGGTGTGATCTTGGCTCACTGCAACCTCCACCTCCCAGATAAAAGCAATTCTCCTGCTTCAGCCTCCAGGTAGCTGGGATTACAGGTGTGAGTCACCAAGCGTGGCTAATTTTTATATTTTTAGTGGTGACGGGGTTTCACCATGTTGGCCAGGCTGGTCTCAAACTCCTGACCTCGGGTGATCCACCCACCTCAGCTTCCCAAAGTGTTGGGATTACAGACATGAGCCACTGCATCCCTAAACTTTCTGTGTGTGTGTATGTGATGGAGTCTCCCTGTGTCCCAGGCTGGAGTGCAGTGGCATGATCTCAGCTCACTGCAACCTCCACCTCCCAGGTTCAGGCAATTCTCCTGCCTCTGCCTCCCAAGTAGCTGGGAATACAGGCATGTACCACCACACCCGGCTAATTTTTGCATTTTAAGTAAAGACAGGGTTTCACCATGTTGGCCATGCTTGTCTCGAATTCCTGACCTTGTGATGCGCCAGCCTCAGCCTCCCAAAGTGCTGGGATTACAGGCATGAGCCACTGGGCCAAGCCAAATCAATGGTGTTGTTGTTGTTAGGGACAAGATCTCACTCTGGCCCACGCTGCAGTGCAGTGGTATGATCGTTGCTCGCCACAGCCTCTACCTGCCAGGCTCAGGTGGACCTCCCCATCAGTTTCCCAAGTAGCTGGAACCACAGGCACACGCCATCATACCCAGTTAACTATTTTTGTAGAGATGTCTCACTTTGTTGCCTGCGCTGGTCTGGAACCCCTGATCTCAAGCCGTCTTCCCTCCTCATCCCAAGTGTTGGGATTATAGGCGTGAGCCACCAAAATAAACTTAAAAGCGCTGGCCTTTCAGTGAAAACAGTTGCTTGAAGAGTTGAGGAAGCAACATCAATAGCTTAAAAACAAGACAAATGACTGTGAACATTTTCCTTGGTTCCTGAGGGGCTAACAGGTGTTACCACAATAGTGCTCACTTGATAATTCAGAGTCATTGCCCAGTTGGAAGTGCTAGGAAGATCTGTTTATGTCAGGTTGCCCAGACCTTTCTGGTTTTAACACTGGAAGTCCCAAATTCCAAATTCTGGGAACCTCCTCAGTCCCAGGAAAATTGGACCTTAGAAGTCACCCTGGAAGTGACTGAACAATTAGCCTTTAAATAGTCTGGAGCAACTGTAAGCAAAAATATTTTCAATGTTGAGAAATTGATTACAATCTGAAGTGAGATTTGCCAAGTTGGGCCACAACTAATAATGGTAAAAATACGTAGTAGAAAATACGACTTAGTCGGCCGGGCATGGTGGCTCACGCCTGTAATCCCAGTACTTTGGGAAGCTGAGGCAGATGGATCACAAAGTCAGGAGTTTGAGAGCAGCCTGGCCAATATGGTGAAACCCATCTCTACTAAAAATAAAAATAAAAAATTAGCCGGGCATGGTGGCAGGTGCCTGTAGTCCCAGCTACTCAGGAGGCTGAGGCAGGAGAATCACCTGAACTTCTATACGCCCGGCGAGGAGCCCGACCACTGCATATAAATAGAATTAAACAGCACACCTTCTTTTTGTGTGGCTTCTTTCATTCCACATCATGATGGCATAATTTATGTTTTTATATCTACATTCTTTGGGATACATGAGATTCCATTATATGCATATATTTTCATCTATGTATCCATTCTTCCTTAGATGGACCTTTGGGTAGTTTCCAGTTTTAGGTGATTATAAAATTGCTGCTATGAACTTTCTTATACCTTTTAATGAACATATATATGCACTCCTATCGGGAGTGAGTCCAGAGGAGCCCTGCCTCGCCAAGGCTGTGGGAGGTATCTGGTGAGGGAACCCGCATCCTTGAGGAGCTATACAGTGGTTGCCCTCTGTGGGCCCAATGTCACAGGAGAAACTTCTGCCATGGAACTGGGTCCTCTGAAGTGGCACTTAACAGTCAATGCCAAGGTCACTGAGAGCAGAAAGCAATCAGATTCATCTAAACCTCAGAGATTTGTGACATTGGCTAGTAATCACTGCGACCCTAGAACTGAATAGATGAGCAGCCAACTAAAGCCTTATTGGACTTGTATGAATGGAAATGCTCTAGGTCTGTTGAACAAAATGCTGACTTCAGTCATCACAATAAGGGGTTGCAATCCTCAATAAATTCCCAGGCTTGAGTCAGTTCACAGTCCCAGAGCCTCTTGAATGAAAAGGAGGCTCAGTCCTTTTGAGTAAGTGTCCTGCCATGCCTCAAAGATTTATAATGTAAACCTTACTTCTAGCTATCCGCAAAGGGACCTGTAATGGTTTAGCAGGATGACAGCACATTGGGGAAGAAATTATTAGGCTCTTCAGAGATTATTGGACACTTGCTCAAAACTGACACTAACTCCTGGAGATCTAAAAGGCCACTGTGGTTGACCAGACTAGGGACTTATAGTCAGATGGTCAATGTAGCTTTTCAGCGGGGTCCAGCTTGTACTAAGCCCAGTGCATCCTCAAATCTACCAAGAGGTTATTTCTCCAGTTCCAGAATGCAAAATTGGAATAGACTTTCTTCTCCTTTCAGGTTGCCTTGACAATTCTTGGTCATTGGCATTTCCAAATAAATTACAGAATCTGTTTGCTAATTTCCACCAAAAATCCTGGCAGGGCTTTGACTGAATCTGCAGTAAATATACAGATCAAATTGATAACGGATATTTTTAAAGTAGTGAGTCCTCCAATCAATGAACATATTATATCCTCCATTTACTTAGGTCTTCCTTCACTGTTCTATTAATGGTTGTTGTAGTTGTCCGTGTAGAAGTCTTGTACATCTTTTGTTTAATATATATTCATAAAACCTACCTGATGGAGTTTTAGCTCTTCTATAGTGGAGCCATCCAATAGAAATATAATGCAAGTCATACAGATCATTTTAAATTTTCTAGTAGCCATAGTAAAGAAGTAAAAAGAAACATGGTATTTTAATATTTTATTTAACTCAGGTTTTCAAAATATTATATCAATATGTAATTATTGAGATCTTTTACATTTTTAAATACTAAGTCTTCAAAATCCATTGTATACTTTACCATTAAAGCACATCTCAATTCAGATTAACTATCTTTCAAGTGCTGAATGATCACATGTGGCTAGTGGCACCACATTGGACAGCATAATTCTACAGTCTTATTATTATGCCCACTTGACTGGTGCGCAGTGCCGGTAGTGTATTAAAGTCTCCTATTATTGGTGAGATTCTATCTGTGTCTCCTGGCGTTTTGTGGTCTCTGCTTTATATAGATGACTTGTGTTATTTACTGCATGGATAGTTGTAACTGTTATATCTTCATTGTGACTTGTGGCATTTACCCTCTGACATTCTCTTCCTTTGTCTTGTTTCAGTGTCTTTTGGCCCGAATTCCAGTCTCTGGTAACAGGACAATAGCCTTTGTTTTCTTATTGCTTGGCAAATCTTTGTCCATTTGCTTGGCACATCTTTGTCCAGCTCTTCACTTTCATCATTTCCAATCTCCGTGTTTTATTCTATACAACATAAAACTAGGGTTTGCTTTTTAACCCAACAGGACGTTTTTCATATATGAGATAAGCCCATTCACATGACTCATATATTTGTACCCAATACCATCATTTTCCTTTATAATTATTGTATTATACTCTGTTTCTCTACTTGGGTCTTTGCCTTTTTAGTTCTTTGATATTTAGGAAGGTTTGTATTTTTGTTCCAGTTATTTCCATTCCTCTTCATTTGTAAAGTCCAATCATTTATTAGAATACGTCTTGGAGGTAACATTGTTCAGGGTTCACTTTGTTTTTTTTTTTTTTTTTTGAGGCAGAGTCTCAGTCTGTCACCCAGGCTGGAGTGCCGTGGTGTGACCTTGGCTCACTGCAACCTCCACCTTCCGGGTTCAAGCGATTCTCCTACCTCAGCCTCCTGAGCAACTGGTATTACAGGTGCCGGCCACCATGCCCAGCTAATTTTTTTGTACTTTTAGTAGAGACAGCGTTTCACCATGTCGGCCCGGCTGATCTCAAACTCCTAACCTCATATGATCCGCCCACCTTCACCTCTCAAAAGTGCTGGGATTGTAGGCAGGAGCCGCCATGCCCAGCCTTAAGGAATCATTCACCTTTTCTAACTAGCTAGTATTTTCCCACTATTATTCTTCAATGTCTTTATTAATGTTTCCTTTAAATCTATTCTTCCTTTGGCATTCTGTAATTTAGTCTTCCTTTGTAATATCATTCTGTTATTTTCATTTATTCCTCTCCTGAGTTCATTCAACTTTATTTCTTTTTTTCTTTTTTGTACATTTCTTATTTTTGAATTACAAATCCAAGGTTACTGAAGCCCAGATAAATAATTATGCTTATTTTATTTTAGGTTCTTGTGTCAAAATGTTCTACATTAAGTCAATTAAGTATAAAGGTCCTATTAAGAGGGGAGAGAAACTTGGAACTCTATTGCCCTTGCAGAAAGTTTCTCCTGGCATATAATTGCATGTGCACATTCAAAACTGTGGCTTGAGTGATCCTACTGCATACCTGTAAATGGAAGGCAAATGGTCAGGTCTTCAGAATAAAAAATCATCTTCTTAAAAACCTGGATGCATATCCTGCTCTTCAAGAAATTGGTGTTCACAAAGGATTAAAGCTTGAAGGGATGAATACTCCATTTTCCATGACGTGATTACTATACTTTGCATGCCTGTATCAAAACATCTCATGTACCTCATAAATATATATACCTATGTACCCACACAATTTTTTAATTAAAAAAAAGAATTTGAGTTTAAATAGAAACATGATAAATGCAAGAAAGAAAACATTTTAACTCATTGTAAGTCTGATGTTCGAGTGAACTGCTTTCTTCAAGCTGTTTGATCTTTCTGTCACCTAGGGAATACGGGTGGTTTTGTTTTTTAGATTTCTCCGTCCCGAAGATCTAAGATAAATAAACAAGGAAACCTAAGCTGGGCCAGGCTACATTTTTCACACCTTTAAAACTAGCGACCTTTCTGCTTGAAAATAAAAAGCCTATGGTACAAGAACAGCCAGTGGTTTACAATGCTAGATTTAGCATACATTTAATACATATCCAATGAAGAATTTGAGTGTAGGTAGTGAACTCTCAGCAATATCCTTTGGTTTATCGTATTGGCTGGAGGGAGAGCTGCTTTTGTGGATAATACAAGATTTGCTGGTATTTCCAGCCACATTTGTCCACATGGTTACGAACAATGACAGTCCAATAAATCATTCCAGATTTCAAGGAGGCTGCACTACAAGAAGGACTAGAATGAGAACGAGGCCTACCTTCATCTGAAGTGTCTCATGGAACCGGGCCTGCCAACTTCATCTAGCCGTATGCATATTACAGCTGCTTAGTTCTATACATTTTGTATTATATCTATGTTATTCTGTCTTAGTTATATTGACAACAGGTACTAAGAGGAAACAAGACCATACAAATGTCCAAGGGACCAGAAATAATTCTGGCTCCTTAGAGTTGAGCCTATCAGTAAGAAATAAGTTGAACTAATCATTCCAGAAACTTTCTTCATGAATTTCTGCTTAACTTTGTTTGGAATGCAGACAATGACAGCAGAATGACTACATTCTCATGTGTAGATTGTTAAACGTAATTAACCGAAGTGTATTATCAGAGAAATGGTTGCATTTGTGCATCAGGACATATATATAAGAATGTTCATGATATCACTACTTTTCAGAGCAAAACCTTCAACGACCTAAAAGCCCACCAACAGTGAAATCAATAAATAATGTCAAAGGTATGGAATGTAATAGTTGACAGCAGTCATGATAAATGAACTCCAGTCCAGGTAAACATAACAACCTGAATGAATCATAGCAATATAACTTTAAGTTTAAAAAGTCCAAAAGATCACACCACACATGATATTCTTTTTATAACGTTAAAAGAGTTAAAATTAAAATACAACACAATACTTTCAGCCTTTTCAATCTCTGTGTTTTATCATACAGCATAAAATTGGGGTTTGCATTTCAACCCAATAAGACATTTTTTAGTAGACCAGCGCATTCACATTAATAAATATGACTCATATATTTGTACCCAATACCTTTCCCCTTTTACATATACAATTATATAAAAATTTTATGTAATATATAAATTTTATACAATAAAATTATATAAAAAGGGAAGCAAGAAAATAATGAACCCTAGTTAACGCATGACTAGCTAGGGAGGGCCACACAGAAAGATTTAAGTTACTTTCAATGCTGTAGTTTTGCAGTTGGGAAGTAATTGCGTGGGTATTTATTATTATGAATAACATAACACAGAATCAACAGGACTTGCATGTGGGTGGCCAGGAAGGGAGTTAATGATGACTCTCAGATAGCTGAGAATCCATGTCACACAATCTGCACCTTCGTATTAGCTTGGTGCAAAAGGAATCGCGGTTTTTGCCATTACTTTCAGTGGCAAAGTATATCTAGCACTGTCTGATTTGAATAGGCATCTCCTTGGTACCAAGTAACTTTAGGTTGTTTCCAGAAATTTGCTTGCAAAAAATAAATGCTGGACTCCATTGCGACACCCAAAAAGGAAATACCACATCAGCTCTTCAAGGCAATTTTTAAAGAAGCTCTAAAATATTTGCACAATAAAATCTATGCTTATTTTTACAGATAATCATCCTTCTAATTATTAGGAGGCAAAACACAGGTGGATATGGATATTGCTTTAAAAACTAAGACTCATGACCTGGAATGGAGAAATTCTCAAGGTAGGGCAGGAACGCTGGCTTCCCCTCAGCATTCTCACATTTGCTCAATGGCAATGCAAACTTGGGGCCAAAGGACTTCTCAGGAAGAACTGGAATACAGCGTCCTCTAGTGCAACAAATCCGTGTGGGTTTTTTCCCCTTTGTCTTTAAGGTTTAGATGTCAAACGTTTGGCTTAAGTATAAAAATATTACAGCTGCGGTGTCCGCTGCCGCTGCCTGAGCCAACTCCGCTCCACCCAGTGCGATGGAGGCCTCAGCCCAGGTCTTCGTGGAGAGCCCGGACATGGTCTATGGCCCCGAGGCCATTGAGGCGCAATAGGAGTACCAGATGACGCGCGTCAGCCCCTAGTGGGGCGTCCTCAAGGTGCACCCACAACCACGCGCTTCACCTTCCAGACCCCCTGCAGGTGCCCCGGCTCGGGGTCATGCCTGTCGGCTGGGGCAGGAACAACGGCGTCACCATCACCGCCGCGGTGCTGGCCAAGCCACCGCGTCTGTCCTGGCCCAGGTGCAGCGGCCGCAAGGAGGCCAACTACTATGGCTCGCTGATTCAGGCGGGCACCATGAGCCTGGGCTCGGACGCCTTGGGCCAGGAGGTGTTCGTGCCCTACAGTGCGCTGCTGCCCATGGCAGCGTCCAACCACCTCGTGTTTGATGGCTGGGACATCTCATTGCTGAACATCTCCAAGGCGATGCGGCGCGCGAAGGTGCTGGACTGGGAGCTACAGTAGCAACTGTGGCCGCACATGGAAGCCCTGCGGCCTCTGCCATCTCCGAGTTCATCGCGGACAACCGCATCCCGGGCTCGCGCCTGCAGTAACTGAACGGATCCGCAATGACATCCCAGACTTGCGGTCTAGCGCGGGGCTGGACAAAGGCACCGTGCTGTGGACGGGCAACACAGAGCGCTTCTGTGAGGTGGTTCCGGGCCTCAGCGACACGGCCGAGAACCCGCTGCGCACCACTGAGCTCGGCCTGCAGGTGTCTCGCTCCAGCTCTTCGCCGTCGCCGGCATCCGGGAGGGCTGTGCCTTCCTCAGTGGGTCCCCACAGAACACCCTGGTCCCCGGGGAGCTTGAGCTCGCGTGTCAGCGCCGGGTTTTCGTGGGCGGAGGTGACTTCAAGTCCGGCCAGACCAAAGTCAAGTCCGTGCTCGTGGACTTCCTCATCAGCTGTGGCCTCAAGACCACGTCCATCGTGAGTTACAACCACCGGGGCAACAACGATGGGCAGAACCTGTCGGCGCCTTGCAGTTTCGCTCTAAGGAGGTGTCCAAGAGCAACGTGGTGGACGACATGGTGCGGAGCAACCCAGTGCTCTATACGCCTGGTGAGGAGCCCGACCACTGCGTGGTCATCAAGTACGTGGGTACCTGGGCGACAGCAAGCGCGCGGGGTGAGTAAACCTCGGAGCTAACGCTGGGCAGGACCAACACACTGGTGTGCAGGACACGTGCCAGGACTCGCTGCTGGCCGCGCCCATCACACTAGACCGGGCGCTGCTGACCGAGCTTTGCCGGCGCCTGAGCTTCTGCGCTGACGCTGACCCGGAGCCACAGACCTTCCACCCTGTGCTGTCCCTGCTCAGCTTCCTATGCAAGGCGCCGCTGGTGCCGCAGAGCAGCCCGGTGATCAATGCGCTTTTCCGCCAGCGCAGCAGCATCAAGAACATCCTCAGGGCCTGCGTGTGGCTCCCGCCACAGAACCACATGCTCCTGGAGCATAGGATGCAGCGCCCAGGGCCCGGCCTCAAGCAAGTCAACCCGTGGCTGCCGCCTGCCCTGTGTCGAACAAGACCGGAACCCGTTTCCACCACCAGCTGCACCAGTGATGCCAATGGGCACCCACAAGTGTAGGAACCCCAGATGCTCACCACCTGAGGCCCCGTCACACAGCTTCCCAGCCGTTCCTCCCGCTGCCCCCCGTGACTCCACATTTCCAGGCGGCCCCAAAGAAAGTAAAGCCGCTGCCACTCTAAAAAAAAAAAAATTACAAAGTTTTGAATGACAGAGGAGTAACAGTACGAAGAAACTTACTTTTCGTTAGTAACCATGATGATAATATATACATTAAAAATTGTGGTATCAGATATTCTGTCATGTTTGATAGCTAGACATTAATAATGTGAATAAAATCAATATTTACTTTGAAAAATGTTTTGAATTATCTGCAAGAGATAAACTTAACAGAAGAAAAAGGAGAGAAGTGGCCAATTGAAGAGGCCAGGTGACAGAGGAAACAATCCTTGCATCCATTTGAAATTGATCACACTCTGTGGCATATTACAGAGTTCACACACCTGTTTCCTCTGTGCTATGTTATTCATAATAATAACTACCCATAGAAAATCGGCTTGCCTTCTGACTAACCTCTCCCATGTTTTGTACAATACTAATGAGGCCAGCAAGGATCACAAGGAAGGAAAAACAAAAAATAGGAGCATCCTATTTTTGTGTTTCTTCAGTACAACCTACAATAAGAGCTTTCCCCCACTGTCTCCATTTACCAAATTTTTGCCTAGAAAATTAAACAGATTTCTCCAGAATCCTCTAACAAATGCAAATGTTTTTCACATGAAAACATTTGCTTACAGAACTCAAATATTCTTCAAAGACTAAAGTTTGAAATCCATCTAATGTCAAACTCCTTTATCTACAATCCACTAGTTTTAAGTAAATAGCACTTTTAATATACTTCCAAAGTAAATAGAGACATTTCGATTAGATGAAACATTACAGTTACTCTGTAAGTTCTTATGTTGCTTTGGCCTGTCATCATCCCCTATTATGTTTTACGCTTCCATTTCCTTACAGAGTAAGTCAGGCCTACCAGAGAAATGTACATGAGTTCACAAACTTAGAGTACTCTGAGTTTTGCTCTAAGATTCATTATAGTGCTCAGTTCACTAGGTTCAGCTACTGGGCCACTAAAAAGCATGATTTAGAGCAGCAGCTTCTCATTCTAGGTAGAAGAGGCCAATGGTACTCATCATCTCTCCATGCTAGTCGGCAATGGGGAGAAACTCACCCCCAACCTCCCTTCTCTAGCCCCTCTCTGTTTTGCTCGATTATCCTCAGTGCAAATTCCACTGGCATTCTATCACCTGACCATTCCGGTATGTAGACTCCCAACCCCTCCTAGAACATGTCATGATAGAGTGATCCCAAGTGAGACCAGAGGCTTATCCCTTCAGAATGCCACCACCGCTCTGATCCCCAACTCCGACTCTGTTAAGCTATTTCTTTTCTTTGTCCTCGTATCTTAATCAGCTTTTTTTTTTTTTTTTTTCTTTTGTGCTGGAGTCTCACTCTGTTGCCCAGGCTGGAGTGCAGTGACACGATCTCAGCTCACTGAAACCTCTGCTTCCCAGGTTCAAGCTACTCTCCTGACTCAGCCTCCTCAGTAGGTGGGACTACAGGCGTCTGCCACCATGCCTAGCTAATTTTGTGTCTTTTTAGTAGAGATGGGGTTTCACCATGCTGGCCAAGCTGGTCTCAAACTCCTGACCTTGTATTGTCCCACCTTGGCCTCCCAAAGTGCTGAGATTACAGGTGTGAGCCACCACGCCCAGCCCCTAATCAGGTTTTAAGTCCGCTATTATATGCTGCTTTTGTATCCTCCTGAAATCTTAAAGTATAAATTATATGATCTGTAATTGTTATACCATCCAGTCCTCACAAAACCGTATTTTTTTTAAACAGTAAAATCAGCTCCACTGGCATTTATGGAGTAGTTACTAATGCTGCAATACTATTCTGAGAGGGAGGAACACATAGGGAGACATGAGAAGCCTTAGAGCTTACAGTGAGAAATAACGTGGTACAGTGGTGAGAATGTACACACAAATATAGTCTCTCTAAATACAGGGATATAAAACTGCATTTTTTAAAACTGCCATTACACATCACATTGTAATCTAATTGCTTCATAGGTAAAAATACTTAAATGTTTTTCCTAATATCCCAAACTGGATAGTGATGAACATATTTAATTCTCTCTCTTTTCATTTTACTTGATTTCTGAGACCATTCAGATACTGTGGGGGAACTTAGGGGAACAAGCTTGAAAACCAAAGTGCTTAAGTAAAATTTATTGAGTGCTCACTATGTGCTAACTACTAGTATGGCAGATTCTGAGGATAAAACAGTGAGCAAAAACCAGCAGTGATCTTGCACTGATGGAGTTTACAGTGCAATGGAATGAATTGGCAATAATCAGACCAGTCAATGATGAATTATCACAGGAATAAGTGCTGCACAGAAGAGCCAGATTCTGAGTACACAGCACAGAGGGCACAACATGGACCTGGCCATGAGCAGGGAATGGACCGGATGTCCAGGAGGGCTTCCATGATCAAGGACACACAGCTAGAGGAAAAACCTGAGGAGCACAGAGAGTACGCCAGGCAGAGAGAGGTGGGGGCAAATTCCTTGTGACTAGAGGGTGCAGGACAGTTCCAAGGAACTGAGAGGAAGTGGGAACCAAAGGGCAAGGGACAGCTTGATGGGAAATGAGGTAAAGCAGCAGGGAGGGACCAGACCTTGCAGGACCTTGTGGGTTGTGTTAAGGATAGATCTTCACCCTCAAGACAATAAGCAGCCACAAAGGAGTTCTGCCTCTGTTGCTAATTACATCCTAAGACCACTTATGCAGAGCATCTGGCGGAGTCCCAGATCCGTAGCAGTAGGCAGCGAATGCTGATTCCCTCCCAAAGGCGTCCTACAACATTTACTGCTTTATCCAAATAGTCTACCAATTAACAATCAAAATGAGTATCTCTTGTATTTTCACATCAGTATCATTGTGAAATGAATTAGTATGTTTGAGTCTTAATGGAATGTCCATTATCTGTCAATATACAAATACAACCAGTTTTTGATATGCAAAGTTTCTACCTCTGAAACCAAATGCAGATCAAAATGCAGAATCCAACAAATGTGAAACCTGTGTATAGAGGGCTGATGTTTTGTATATATGGGTTCCAAAGAGCCAACTGCAGGACTTGAGTCTGTGCAATATTTGATATCTGTGGGGGTCTGAGAACCAATTCCCCATAGATACCAATGCGCAAGTAGATATACAAAAAGCAATTGTACTTTTATTCCCTAGAGATGAACATTTTGGAAATGAGATTAGGAAAACAATTTCATTTATAATAGCGTCAAAAAAAATACTAGTTGTAACTCCGAGAAATGAAGCACAAGATATATTCTGAAAACAATAAGAGTGTTGGAAGAAATTTAAGAGAAACTAAACAAATGGAAGTATACCATATGTTCTTTAAAATGGGAAGAACATAGCATTATCAAGATGGCAATACTTGAAATTCATTGAAAACCTTAATATAATCAAGATGGCAGTATTCCCTAAGTTGATCTATAGATTCGATTCAATTTCTATCACAATTCAAGTTGCTTTTGTTCCCAGAAACCAACAAGCTGACTCTAAAATTCATATGGAAATAGAAAGGATTCAGAATGACCAAAGCCATTTTGTAAAAAGAAGAACAAAGTAGAGTACTCCCACTTCTAGATTTCAAATTTTACTACAAATCAACAGTAATGAAGAGTCTATGTACTGGCATGGAATAGACATATAGGTCAATTGACCAGAACTGAGAATCCAGATGTCCATTGATTTTTGACAAGGGTGCCCAGATAATTTAATGGGAGAAAGAATCTCTTTTATCTTTTTAACCAACAGAATTTTATTTCATTAATCATGAAGTTACCTTCACATTTGTCTACAAACACAGCCAGTAAGGAAACACAAACTATCAGCTTTCTTGCTGTAGTACAAAATGTTCAGTGGCCGGCTCACTTAAAGGCAGAGTCAACCCTACGGGGACTCAAGATCAGTCACAACTACTTGGGAGGACAACACAAAAACCACCAGCTTTCTTGCCGTGGTGCTGGATGTTCAGTGGCAGGGTCACTTGAAGGTGGAGTCAACCCTGATGGGGACTCGAGATTAGTCACAAATCTTTAGTGGTAGAACACAAAGACCACCAGCTTTCTTGCTGTGGTGCCGAATGTTCAGATATTCAGTGCCATGGTCACTTAAAGGCAGAGTCAACCCTGACAGGGGCTAGAGATCAGTCACAACTACTTGGGAGGAGAAAACAAAGACTGCCAACTTTCTTGTTGTGCTACGGATGTTCAGTGGCAGGATCACGTGAAGGCAGAGTCAACCCTGACGTGGACTCAGATCAGTCACAACTACTTAGAAGGAGAACACAAAGACCGCCAGCTTTATTGCTGTGGTGCCAGGTGTTCAGTGGCAGGCTCACTTGAAGGTGGAATCAACCCTGATGGGGACTCCAGATCAGTCACTACTTGGAGGAAAATGCAAAGACCACCAGCTTTCTTGCTGTGGAGTCAGACGTTCATTGAGTGGGAGGCTCACTTGAAGGCATAGTGAACCATGACGCATACTCAAGATCTGTGCAAAGTACTTGGGGCGAGAACACAAAGACCACCAGCTTTCTTGCTGTGGTGCCAGATGTTCAGTGGCAGGCTCACTTAGAGGTGGAGTCAACCCTGACGGGGACTCAAGATCAGTCACAACTGCATGGGAAGAGAACACAAAGACCGCCAACTGTATTGCTGTGGTGTCGGATGTTCAGTGGCAGGCTTACATGAAGGCGGAATCAACCGGGATGGGGGCTCCATATCAGTCACAACTATGTGGGAGGAGAACACAAAGACCGCCAGCTTTGTTCCTGTGGTGCCGGATATTCAGCGGCTGCCTCACTTGAAAGCAGAGTCAACCCTGATGGGGACTCCATATCAACAACAAGTACTTGGGAGGAGGACACAAAGTCCGCCAGCTTTCCTGTTGTGGTGCCGGATGTTCAGTGGCAGGGTCACGTGACGGCGGAATTGACCATGACGGGGACTCAAAATCAGTCACAATGACTTGGGAGGAGAACACAAAGTCCGCCAGCTTTTTGTTGTGGTGCCGGATGTTCAGTGGCAGGCTCACGTGAAGGTGGAATCAACTGTGACGGGGACTCAAGATCAGTCACAACTACTTGGGAGGAGAACACAAAGACCGCCAGCTTTCTTGCTATGTTGCTGGATGTTCAGTGGCAGGCTGACTTGCAGGTAGAATCAACCCTGATGGGAACTCGAGATCAGTCAGAAGTACTTGGTGGGAGAGCTCGAAGACCACCAGCTTAATTGCTGTGGTGCTGAATGCTCAGTGGCAGGATCACTTAAAGGTGCAGCCAACCCTGACGAGGACTCGAGATCAGACACAACTACTTGGGAGGACAACACAAAGCCTGCCAGCTTTCTTGCTGGATATTAAGTGGCAGGCTCACTTGAAGGCGGAGTCATCCCTGACAGGGACTTGAGATCAGTCACAAATATTTGGGAGGAGAATATACAGACTGCCAGCTTTCTTGTTGTGCTGTCGGATGTTAACTGAGTGGCATGCACACTTGAAGGCAAAGTGAACCATGACGGCGACTCAAGATCTGTGCAAAGTACTTGGAAGGAGAACACAAAGACCACGAGCTTTCTTCCTGTAGTGCCAGATGTTCAGGAGCAGGCTCACTTGAAGGTGAAACCAACCGTGACATGGACTCGAGATCAGTTACAACTGCTTGGGAGGAGAACACAAAGACTGCCAGCTTTCTTGCTGTGGTGCCTGATGTTCAGTGGCAGGCTCACCTGAAGGTGGAGTCAACCTTGATGGGGACTCAAGATCAGTCACAACTACTTCAGAGGAGAACACAAAGACATCTAGATTTTTTGCTGTGGTGCCGGATGATCAGTAGCAGGCTGACTTGAAGAAAGAGTCAACCCTGATGGGGACTCGAGATCAGTCACAACTACTTGGGAGGAGAAGAAAAATACCACCAGCTTTATTGCTGTGCTGCCGGACATTCAGTGGCAGGCTCACTTGAAGGTGGAGTCAACCCTGATGGGGCCTAGAGATCAGTCACAAGTACTTGGGAGGAGAACCCAAAGATCACCAGCTTTCTTGCTGTGGTGCCGGATGATCAATGGCAGGCTCACTTGAAGTTGGATTCAACCTTGATGGGGACTCCAGATCAGTCACAACTACTTGGGAGGAGAACAGAAAGACCACCAACTTTATTGCTGTGGTGCCAGATGTTCAGTGGCAGGCTAACTTGTTGGCAAAGTCAACCCTCAAGGAAACTGGAAGTCAGTCACACTACTTAAGAGGAGAACACAAAGACAACCAGCTTTCTTGTGGTGGTGCCAGATGTTCAGTGCTAGGTTCAACTGGAGGCAAAGTCAACCCTGACAGAGACACGACATCAGTCACATTACTTAAGACGACAACACAAAGACCACCAGCTTTCTTGTGATGGTGCCGGATGTTCAGTGACAGGCTCACTTGGAGGCAAAGTCAACCCTGATGAGGACATGACATCAGTCACATTACTTAAGAGGAGAACACAAAGATCACCAGCTTTCTTGCTGTGGTGCTGGATGTTCCATGGCAGGCTCACTTGAAGGCAGAGTCAACCCTGACTGGGAGTTGAGATCGGTAGCAAATACTTGGGTGGAGAATATAAATACCACCAGCTTTGTTGCTGTGGTGTCAGATGTTCATGCTGTGGCAGGCTGACTTGAAGGCAAAGTAAACTCTGATGGTTACTCGAGATCTGTCAATGTACTTGGGAGAACACAAAGACCACCAGCTGACCTGCTGTGCTGCTGGATGTTCAGTGGCAGGCTCACTTGCAGGCAGTCAACCCTGACGGGGACTTGAGATCAGTCACAAATAGTTGGGAGGAAAATAACAAGACTGCCAGCTTTCTTGTTGTGCTGTTGGATGTTCATTCAGTAGCAGACTCACTTGAAGGCAAAGGTTAATCATGACGGGGACATGACATCCTTCCAGAGTGCTTGGGAGGAGAACACAAGAATCGCCAACTTCCCTGCTGTGGTGCCAGATGTTTACTGGCAGGCTCACTTGAAGGTGATATCAACCCTGACAGGGACTCGTGATCAGTCACAACTACTTGGGAGAGAACACAAAGACCACAAGCTTTCTTGTTGTGGTGCCAGATGTTCAGTGGCAGGCACACTTGAAGGCAGAGTCCACCATGATGGGGACTCGAGAGCAGTCACATCCACTTGGGAGAGAACACAAAGACTGCCAGCTTTCTTGCTGTGTTGAGGGATGATCAGTGGTGGGCTTTCTTGAAGGCAGAGTCAACCCTGATGGGGACTTGAGATCAATCACAACTCTTGGGAGGAGAACACAAAGACCGCCAGCTTTGTTGTTGTGATGTCAGATGTTCAGTGGCAGGCTCACTCTAAGTTGGAATCAATCTTAATGGAGACTCAAGGTCAGTAACAACTACTTTGGAGGAGAACACAAGGGCTGCCCGCTGTCTTGCTGTTGTTTTGGATGTTCAATAGCAGGCTTATTGGAAGGCAGAAGTGTCTTGAAGGGAACTTGAGATCAATCAGAATTATTTTTCTCCAGTAGCAGGGTCATTAGAAGATGGAATCAACCCTGCAAGGAACTCGCTTTTAACTTCAATATTTGGGGGTTGGGGGAAAAAATCCAGGTCTCGGTGGAAGATTTGGAGGAAAACCCCGGGGTGGATAGGCATTCCTCACTGCAAATGGAGCATATGGTGGACCTGGGAAATCGCTTGGTGGAAAATCATGTGGAGAAACTCCAAACAGGGTTCCTGGTGGAGGTGGGGGGGAAAGGAGTTCCTCTTCTCATATCGGTAACGTATCTGTAATGCTCTCTGCCAAATCCTGTGTTTGGAACATCAACTGCAGAAGGATCTTTGTGTAAAAATTTGAATTTCATCTCTGTGTCAGCTAATTTTTGTCTGTACTTAGCATTTTCTTTCCTTAATCCTTTGAGGTTAATTTCAGCAGTCCGAGCTGCCAACCAATTGTCATGTGCTTTTTTCTTAAGGAGTAAAATCTGGTCTTGATAAGGAAGAATCATTCTTTCCAACTCTTCTTGAAGATGTTGGGCTTGCTTTCTATACTTGTCCAGCTGGTCAGTGGTATAATTGATCTTTTTGTCTTGTTTAGAAAGTTTCTCTTGTCTCTCTAACTGGTCATTTTCCTCTACAGTGAATGTTTTGTAAAGTCTCTTTGTCGTTTCTTCATGTAATTCAGTCATTGCTTCAAGTTTCTGTTGAAGCTTCTGATTCTCACTTTTTTGTAGAAAACTAAATTTTTCAAGTAGGCTACATTTTTCTTTGATTTGCTCAGAAAGCTCTGCAGCAAGCTTTTTCTCTCTTCCCGCATACCGCTGACTCCTGACTGATCTAAAACTTCTCCACAGGAAAAGGGGAATAGCAACAAATCCAATAACACCTGCCCATATCACTAATTCCCACGGAAAACCATTAGAATTTGATACCATACTTTCCAGCAGTGCTGCCACCATCCTGTGTAGCTTCTCCATGACCAGCCCAAGGTAGGGCTCAGGAGTAGCTCTGGGCTCCTACATAGCACCAAGCCTGTTCTGGTGGTTGCCGCAGTAACCTAATAACTTGGAATCAGTAGCCTTCAGTCTGGAACTGGAGCAGACCACTGCAGAACCGGCTGCGGGGGGAGCTGTGGACAGGGGCGGGGCGGTGGAGGGCACTGGAGAACAGGTAGCCTTCAGTCTGGAACCCGAATCCACACGCGGCAACTGGGGCAGACCACTGTGGAACCGGCTGCGGGGGGAGCTGTGGGATGCGGACACCCACAGGCCTCACAGGCCCACGCTGACCACCCTGACCCATGTGTTACACTTTACATCTTGAGGTGGCGCAGGTCCGGGCCTGACCCCCATTTAACTGTTTTTTTATTGGTAATATCATATTGTGTTAATTAGCTTTTTAATAATAAAAAGATTTGTTAGGGAGAGACTGCAAATTTATGATTCTTCAAAATTGCCTTGGCCATTAGTGACATTTTGCTCTTCTATGTGAATTCTACTATCAACATGTGAAGTTTCATTTAAAAATTCATTTTGGCTATTTTTTTTTGTTGTTAGTTTTTAGAAACAGGGTCTCACTCTGTCACCCAGGCTAGAGTGCAGTGGTGCACAGCTCACTACAGCCTCGAAACCCTGGACTCAAGAGCTCCTCCCACCTCAGCCTTCCAAGTAGCTAGGACTACAGGTGTGTGCCACCACACTGAGACATTTTGGTATTTTGAATTGCGTTATATTTACAGGTGATTTGGGACACATTTCCTTTTCGCATCATGAAGGTAACATTTTCCCCATTTAAGATTATTTTTTGTGCCCTTCGCAAACATTTTGTAATTTTCTATGTTGATGTTTTGTGAATATTTTGTTCTTATTACTGGTTTAAGAGTAGCTTTTAAAAAATCACTTTTTTTTTCTGACAGAGTCTCGCTTTATCACCCAGTCTGGAGTGTCGTGGGTGCAATCTTGGCTCACTGCAACCTATGGCTCCCAGGTTTATCTGATTGTCATGTCTCAGCCTCTGAGTAGCTGGGATAACAGGCATACACCAACATGCCTTGCTAATTTGTGTATTTTTAGTTAAGACAGCGTTTTGCCATTTTGGCCAGGCTGCTCTCGAACTCCTGGCCTCAAGTGATCTGCCCACCTCGGCTCCCCCGAGTGTCGTGATTATAGGCATGAGCCACTGTCTCAGCCGAATCACATTTCTTAATTGGTCACCGAATGCAGGAACACCATTTGAATTTATATTAAGCAATGTTTGTTTTTTAAAAAAATCTCTATGATATGTTCAGTTAAAACAAAACATCAGAATGCATCCTACAAAATAAGCATATTGTTTGATAAAACTCAAACAAGAGTTACAACATAAAATGTAAAATTCATTAATTTGAATTTCAGGCATTTGAAGCCACTATTCTAAGTGTGAAACTGTTCCATTACTTTACATTCTTTTTATTAGTGAGAAAATACAGATATACCATTACTGTCTTTAGATTTCTAAAACAATCATCATTTCCCTCCATCTTTAATAATTCAGTCAGTTATAGAATTACATATTACCATAGTAGTCTGAAGATTTTACTCTTGTTGCTGATGAGAAGTTTGACTAGATACCATTGACGTCCCTCTGTAGATACTGTCTATTACTTCAGGTAGCATCTTAAATTTTCCCTTTTTCATGATGCTCTGCAGCTTTACTTTGGTAGCTGACTTAATTTTATTATTATCAACACTTACAGCTAATTTCCCATCTAGAGGCATTTCTTTCTTCATTTCTAGTAAACTCTGTGTCATTATCAATTTGAGTGTTACTTTTCTACCGTCTTTCTCTTCTTGGCCATTTGTCAACATTTATTAGCTAAAACCCTGTTAAGTCTATTCGTTTATCCTCCAAGTTTCACAAGTGTTCTCATGTTTTTTATATCTTACTGTCTCTAACTTATTCATTTCTTATGAATGAATTAGCATCATATTTATACATTCTCACTTTCATTAGTCTAATGATTTCTTTGTAATTTTAATTATATTGACCATATTTGTCAAATCCAAGATATTTAATTGTTTCAATTTAATATTTTTTTCTCTGACATATGCAATTTTGGCTCCTTGGATGTCCCTATTTCTTGTTCTTTTCAATTTTTCCCCCTTTGGCTCTTTGATAAACCCCAAGTAAATATCGTTCAGATTCTTCTGTCATTTCGTTTTCATTCATTTTCTGCTTGGTAGGGATTTTTAAGTTGCCTTTTTTAGGAATCCATGTGTTGTGAAAATTGAATTTTCACATTTTAAGGGGTTATTTTTTAATATCTTTTTTGGTACTCACTTCTCTCTGCTGGATAAGAGTGTCTCATTAAATTATCATGGTACCCTTCTTTAACAAATCTTTTTAAACAAGTTTTGGTAGGAAAACTGGATATCTATCTTTAAAAATTAATGTGGACCCCTACTCTATACTATATACAAAAATTAACTCCAAATGGATCAACGAGCTAAACACAAGAGATAAAACTATAAAACTCCTAGAAGAAAACACAGGCATAAATCTTAATATCCTTTCTTGACATTTGCTAAGAGAGCAGATTGTAAGTGCTCTTACCACAAAAAATGGTAATTGTGTGAGGACAGGAATACATTAAGTAGCTTCCCTGTAGTATTCGATTTACTGTGTATATGTATATCAAAACATCATGTCACACACCTTAAATACATGCAATTTTAATAAAAAATAAAAATTTTAAGGAAAAATACAAAATGAAGAGTTCTGATGGTAAATGTAATGACTGCTGTCTATAAAAATAGACATTTTTCCAGAGAAGACATACAAACAGCCAATGGGTATATGAAAGGGTGCTCAATGTCACTAATCATCAGGAAAATGCAGATCAAAATCACAATGACATATCACCTGTTAGGAAGGTTATTATCAAGAAAAAAGCCAAATGGTAACAAGTTGTATTAGTCCATTTTCATGCTGCTGATAAAGGCATACCTGAGACTGGGCAATTTACAAAAGAAAGATGTTTAATGGACTCACAGTTTTCTACATTGCTAGGGAGGCCTCACAATCATGGCAGAAGGTGAAAGACACATCTCACATGGCGGCAGACAAGAGAAGAGAGAGCTTGTGCAGGGAAACTTGCTTTTTAAAACCATCATATTTCATGACACTTATTCACTGTCATGAGAACAGTGTCGGAAAAACCCACCCCCATGATTCAATTATCTCCCACTGGGTCCCTCCCACCATACATGGAAATTATGGGAGCTACAAGATGAGATTTGGATGATGACACAGAGCCAAACCATATCATGGGTGTTGGCGAAAACATTGAGAAATTGAAACCATTTTTATTGTGTTGTGGGAATGTAGAGAATGATGCAGCCATGATGGAAAACAGTATAGAGGCTCCTCCAAAAATTCAAAATAGAACTACCTTGTGATCTAGCAATCCTACTTCTGGGTGTATACAACCAAGAGAATTGAAATCAGGATCCTGAAGCACTATCGGCATTCCCATGTTCACCGTAGCATTAGTCACAATAGCCAAGATAAGGAAACAAACTAAACGTCTGTCAACAGATGAATGGATAAAGAAAGTGGGGGCATATACATACCATGGAATATTATTCCACCCTAAAAAAAGAAGGAAATCCTTCCATTTGTAGTAACATGAATTAACGTAGTGGACATCAAGCTAAGTGAAATAAGACAGTCACAGAAGGACAAACACTAGGTGATTCCACTTATATGAGACATTTAAAATAGTCAAACACCCAGAAGAGGAAAATAGAATTGTGATTACCGGGGGCTTGAATGAGTTGAAAATGGGCAATTGTTGCTCAATGGGTATAAAGCTTCAGTCAGGCAAGATGAAAAAGTTCTAGAGGTCTGCCATACAACATAGCACCTACAGTTAAAATATGGCATTGTGTACTTAAAAACATGTTAGGAAGATAGTTCTCATTTCTCACAATATGAGAAAAAAAATGAGAAAAAAACAATATGAGAAAAAATATATATATATTATTTTTCTTAACATACAGAAAAATAATAAACAAAGACCACACACATAAAAGAATACATGAAAAGTTTTGAAAGTTATGAATATGTTTAGTACCTTGATTGTACTAAATGATATCACATGTGTATGCATGTTCAAACTCAACAAAATACATACATTAAGTCTGTGCAGTTTTGTGTTTACAAATTATACCTCAATGACGCTAAAAAATATCCTATGACCTTGGATTAGACAATGGCTTTTTAGGTATGACAGCTAAAACACAAGCAGTCAAAGGAAAAAATATATAATAAAACTTCATCAAAATTATAAAACTTATATGCTTCAAAGAACATTATTGAGAAAGTGAAAATGAAAACCGTATAATAGAATAAGATATTTGCTAATTATATATCTGACAAAGATCTAGTATCTAGGATATATAAAGAATCCTTACTAGTCAACAATAAAAAGTAGCCCAATTAAAACCTAGACAAAGGATTTAAATAGACATTTCTCCAAAAAAGATAAATAGTTAACGAGCACGAGAAAAGATGCTCAATATCCTTAGCAATTAAATAAATTCAAATTAAAACAATGAGATACCATTTTACACCCACTAAGATCACTGTAATTGAAAATACAGGTAATAACAAATATTGGTGAGAATGTGGAGAAATTGGAATTCTCATACATTGCTAGTGCAAATGTAATTGAGTTGGAAAATAACTTGACATTTCCTCAGAGAGTCCAACATACAGTTACCATATGACTCAGCAATTTCACTTCTAGGTATATACCCAAGAGAAGTAAAAACATATGTCCATAGAAAACTTATACACAAATGTTCGTAGCAGTATTATTAATAGTGGTCCCAGAGTGGAGACAACCTGAATGTCCATCAAGTGATGAATGAATAAACATGTTAGCATATCCATTCAATGGTATTATCCAGTCACAAAAAAAGAATGAAGTACTGATACCTAGATGAACCCTGAAGACATTATACTAGGTGAAAGAAGCTGGGCACAAAAGGCCACCTACTGTAGGATTCCATTTATATGAAATGTCTAGAATAGGCAAATCCATGCAGTGAAAAGTAGATTAATAATTGCCAGGTGCCAGGAAAGTGGAGAATGGGGAATGGCTACTAATGTGCATGGTTTTTCATTTAGGGGTGATGAAAGTGTTCTGCAATTAGATAGTGATAGGATGCATGACTTCGTGAATATACTTAAAAACCAGTGAATTGTACAATTTAAGGAATGAATTTTATGGTTTGTTAATTCAATCTGAAATTAAAACAGATTAAATATTAATTAGCAGATATAAAAGGCATTTGATATATATCATAGTTCTTCCTTTTCCTCTTCCCTATTCCCAGATCCTAAGGAAACGCTGATGTCCTACGTCACCATGTTTATCCTGCGGCTTCTTATATTGCCCGGCTCATCTCCAGGCACTCATAGTTGAGAAACATGGGCCTAGGAAGCCGAAAAGGGAATCAAAGAGCCAGAGGTTCTCGGGTCGCTTAGGTGATGGCCGCGGGAAACACTTTCTACTCCATTTTTCTCGTGGGAAAGGAAATGTATTTCAGATTAGACTATATAGTTGGTTGGAAAAGACTTTAAAATTCTTCACGTTTTTTTTTGCTCTCATTTTGTATTCCTGAAACCACTTTCCCAAGGATTACAACAGCAAAAAGGGAGCATTTCCCCCCATTATCAAAGTTATTGCCATTGAAAAATCATATGCATTTCCTATCTATCTATCTATCTATCTATCATGGATTCGTCTATCACTGTATTCATTTATTTGGTCCCCAGTAACTTGATGAACTTGAATCACTATCCCTGAGTCTGAGTCTGGGAGACTGAAAAAACCAAGGACCAAGACTCTGAATTAAGGTAAATTAACCTCCATTAGGGACGCTAAGTAGATTTTAATCTATATGCTAACTTCAATCATTAACAGTTGAGAAACGTTCTGTACTGAGCAAGATCCTAGGGACATGTCTGTGACTAGCTTGACAGAATGATGTGATGATTAGTAATGTCTGCTTGAACTCATGCAGGAAATTCAGAGTCTGTGTACTGCAGAGACTCCACCCTGGCTTAGCGAATGCTCCCTCAGGGGCCTCTAGCCAGAAAACCTCCCGGTAGTATCACTCAAACCTTGAAATACTGCATTCGGCGCAATATGAAGTCGTATTGTGTGTGTACGTTTCACCTTCAGCAGCCTGCAGCTTAACTTAAAGCAAATCAAACCAAATGCCCACTCTGTTGTAACGATTATAACCTGTCCCATCCATTATTCTGTCAACGACAAACGAAATGACTTATTGGAGAATGCCTATTTAGGCTTCTGTCTTGTAGGAAAGTCAGCCACCCCATACATTACATCCGGTATGTTCAGGGTGCTATGGCTATAGACACACCCCATTCATTAGAAAACTTAGAAATAATTTCCTATCTTAAAATTATTATTGCCATCAAATTCCCTCTTATTTCACTTCCCAAGTGGTGATGGCTAATCTCTCATACTTGTAATTATTTGCATTCTTTCTCAGTCAGCACAGAGGATGTGTGTGTGTGTGTGTGTGTGTGTGTGTGTGTGTGTGTGTGTGTGAAGGGGGAATGGGGATGGGTAGAATGGGATGACTCCAATGTTTACTTTGCATTTTCAAGTCAGAGATGGAAGGCACCAAATGGGGACTCATTATTAAGCTAAGGCTCCCACAGAGTCAGACGCAGAAGTGGGCTTGTTATGTATGGGTAGGGCTTTCAGCATATGATAAAAGGATCTTTTTTAAAAACAGTGTTGGAAAAACTGGTTTTCCAGTTGGAAAAAGTAAAGGTTGTGAACTTTGTGTGTAAAAAAAACCATGAAGGACTGGAAGGGAATGCAGGTGTCGTGTTTATAAGCTTTTGGTTCGAGTCCCTCTTAACAAGGTCTCCAAAGCAGGAAAACGGGAGGGAACAAAAGGTGAAAATTAAGGTGGGGCTCTGGGGCCCTGCAGGGCGCTGTGGGCCTTGTGTGAGCTGGGACTGCGCCCGCAGCCTGCTTGGGCTGCTCTTCTCCCGCCAGGGAAAGCCGGGTGGCCGCGTCCTGCAGCCGTGCCTGGACTGAAGCCGTCCCACATGTCCCCACCCTCCAGCATGTGCTCACCTGTCTCCCTCTTGCACTAGCCTCAGAACAAAATAGAATGACTAAAGGACAGCAACTCCTGAAGACAGTCTGGAAGTGCCCAGAATGGGAGGCATGGAAGCCCCTCCCCAGGAGGACTCTCCCTCATTAATGGACCATTGCTTTAATTTCAATTTATTTAATTGTTTACAATTCACTATGCTATGTATTTCATCTTTGCCTTTTTTGCAATACTGGAGGTATAAATTGTGTAGAGACTTTCAGAAAGTTCTAATTCATTGATAGATTTTTGCAAATTTGACTTCACAAAAGTATATTATCACAACAACGACTTTGTGTGTAAACATTGTGCCTGTTTAAAAGAGCAGTGCCACATAGAAAAATGTTGAAACAGCTTCTGTAAATGGAGAGATGTTCATTTTGCACATCCACATTTGTGAAAGATAAAATTTCTCAAGATCTCAGATCTTTTAATATCTTTATGTTATCATGGTGATTCCCTGTGGTTTTTGATGGATCCCATCAAAAGACTTGGGTTGTGCAGCACAGTATTTCAGATAACTGCAATTTTAAATCTGGGTGCACACAATTTCCAACAATAGCAATATGCACTTATATATTTCCCTTTTTAACCTATTTCTTCATGAATATGAAGAAATAAATATATAATGAATATATATTTATTTGCTCATTACTGTTATAGTCACATGACTGTTGTTAGAATACCCAAGTGCTTATGCTTGCAAAAAAATGTATTTGTGCCTATTTTATTGTGTAAAGTAGCCTATAGTGTTCTGTCATGCTTTTATGTGTCTCAAGTAAATCCCCTTTTGAAAATGTAAATGCACAGCTTTAACATTTTTTAAAATGTTTTTTCCCAGAATTACAGTTTCGTGATTTTTATCTTTTGGGATTTCAGCATTCAAAATTATGGCATTTGGGGTTGTATCTTGGGGGTTATAATTGGCTTCCATAGGAAATGAACTGAAGTTTACATTGAATTTCATTTTCGAGTAGATGAGAAAGCAGGAGAAGGTGAACTTTTTTTTTTTTTTCTTCACGGGGTGTTCCTGAGTTTATCTGGGGCACACCCAGGCGAGGGCCCACACACCTAGAAGAAGGCGTTGGGCCTCTTGGTGGTGAAGCGTGGCTTGTGCTGACGGCGCAGGACGCGGTGGGGCAGCGGGAGCTTGATCTTGGAGTCGTGGAACTGCTTGACGGACGGCCGGTGGCACTTGCTGGCTGCGATCTCCTCCACTTTCTTGATCTGGATGGAGTGGGCCCCGGCACGGTGCCAGCGCCCATGTCTCGGTAGCACTGGGTGACAGTGCCTGCTGCGGTCAGGTCCCGGTATTCCGGGTACATGTTGCGGGTATTTTTTTTTTTTTTTTTTATAATGACTGTAGTAATCAGTTTATTTCACAGATTAATCATTCTTGAACGTACAAGCTCCAGAGGAGCAACTGGGTCTTTAAATATCCACAAGTATTTCCATCAGATGGATTTTCACCCTTACATCCAAACAGACCTAAGCAGTTAAAACATAAGAAAAATAAGAGCTATGGCCGGGCACGGTGGCTCACGCCTATAATCCCAGCCCTTTGGGAGGCCGAGGCGGGTGGATCACGAGGTCAAGTGATCGAGACCAACCTGGTCAACATGGTGAAACCCCGTCTCTGCTAAAACTACAAAAAATTAGCTGGGCATGGTGGCGCGTGCCTGTAATCCCAGCGACTCAGGAGGCTGAGGCAGGAGAATTGCCTGAACCCAGGAGGCGGAGGTTGCGGTGAGCCGAGATCGCGCCATTGCACTCCAGCCTGGGTAACAAGAGCGAAACTCTGTCTCAAAAAAAAAAAAAAAAAAGAAAGAAAAAAAGAAAAATAAGAGCTATTAGCCATGTATTAACCGAGAAACCTCGTATAAACCAAAGACTATGGAAGAGAGAAAGAAGGGCTGAAAGGCCAAAGGGTGAAGGAGCAGGGAGATGTAAAAGAGTTGGGAACAAAGCCCATTACATTTGATGTACTAATAGCTCCAATCCATTTAAATGTTGACCAGTTAAACTGAGACCTTAAAATGCAGGATGTGGGTAGAGTTTAATCTGGTTGGTCATAACTTTCACCTAAGACGTAGCTCCTTCAGAATAAAATGCATACAGACACAGCTTCATGTGCTTCACCTTGCTTTTCATAACTGTTTTGAGTTTAAATGGATTCCACTTAAAAATAATCTCCTACAGGTGAGTGGAGCTTTTTCTTTCCCATCCAAGCACACACCAAACCCACCATCCCCCTCACACCTTGCTGTTATACAAATTTAAGTCAATAAGGAACGCTTTTAGTCTCACACCTAGGTAATGCCTGTAGAAGTGGCTTGTCACACACACGCTTCTCTGCTAGGAGGCAATGTTGGTGCAGAGTACAGTATTTACAGTTTGTTGTTCCAAGTATGTACAACACGCAGCACTGCTCTATCAGGTAAACATGTACACAGGGGAAGATGAGGCGTGGGCTCATAGAAAGCAGTCCAATGGAAATCAAAAGGACTTGTCTCTTTCAGAGTTCCCCTATCTTTATTTGTAGAGGTTATCCAATAATTTCTTTAATTACATCGCATATTTCTGAGTCCATTCCTGAGCTATTCTGTTGTACTTTTCTCTGTCTGTTTTTGTAGATCCGAGCAATCTCAGGCACTAAAGGATCATCTGGACTGGGATCACACAACAGAGAACAGATGGACAGGAGTACTTTTGAAATAGTGCTGGAGACCACTGTGACCGCAGAATATCAAGACACATGCTGCCATTACTATTAATATTTGGATGATAAATTCTTGTTGTAAATGCAATCTTAGGTGGTTTGAAGGGGTAATGTGTTGGGAAAGGTCAAGAAAAATACTCCACCCTAATAGGGACTGTCATTTGGCCCCATTATTGTAGCTTGCCAATGGAACATATCATCTCCCACAGGACCTGCTGAACACTGCGCTGGAGGGTCACGGGCCAGGTCATTCAATTCCTTGTGGATTCTCTTCAGAGCCCTGGTGAGAGGCGGGTGGCGGCGGCCCCCGGGGCGGGGACGGGGGCGGGGGCGGGGAAAGGGCTAGGGAGCCTGAGGCCGCTTGGGCGATCGCGCTCGGCCGGGGAAGATGGAGAGTTCAGGAGAGCGGGTCCGGTGGGACGGGCTGAGGACCGGGGGCCGGGGGCCGGGTCCCACCCCGCTCCTGGGCCTGCCGCAGCGGGAACGCCTCACCCGGCGCGTCCTTTATTCGCCGCCGCCGCCGCCGGAACTGTTTCTTCCTCCCAGATCAGCGCCGCCTCCTCAGCCGCCGCAGATCCCTCCGCCGGGAAGAAAAGCGGCAAACCCGGGCTCAGCCGGCGCCTCCCAGGCGGACAGCCAGAGGGACTGCCTGCTTTCCTGTCCGCCTGCGGCAGGGGGGCCGAGGGAACGGGACGGCGGGCGGGCGAGCCGCACCGCGGGGGTGAAGCCGCCGGAGCACTGGGTGGGACTGGCCCCATTTTTTTTTTTTTTTGTAATTGGTATTCCATATTGCTTTTAATCAAGAAACAAATTTTACAGCAAAGAAAGTGAGGCAATGGCTTGTGACCGGGTCACCACAGTCATACTGCACACCTCACCAGGAGGAAGCAGCTGGATCCGCAGAAGGGCGAAACGGCCTTGGGAAGACTCTGTGACAGCGCCGCTTGGGAGCCATCGGCCAAGGCTCAGAGCAGTCGGAACTGACTTTCCTGGATGGACTGATGGTGCTGCAGACAACCGCCCGGCACTGCCGGCATTCCTCTTCCTAAGTAATTCAGGTTTTTCCTCACTTTTTTTGTACCATTTTAAAGTTACTGTCTTTTGATATGCATAATTGTTTATGGTAAGATTTATAACATGCATTCAATACATACTTTCTTTTCCCCATTAATCAGTTCATTAGAAATATTTTAAAATCAGCTATTTTATGAAGCTATGAGTTCCAGAAAGTAAAGGTGACATCGGGAAAATTATCAAAAGCTATTTAAAGCATCTGTAAGATGGTCTCTCTTTCTCTCTTCTACAGATGAATCACACCTTTGAGCTTAATCTTTGAAAGGTTAGAGAATCAATGAATTCTTATAATGAAAATCGGGCTTTTGTTTCCTTTTTCAAATATCTTGGACAAATCATCTGTTTAAAATTTGTTCTTGTATTTATTGGTTTTGCAGAAGAAGGCATCGTCATGCACAGTATTTGTAATTAAAAGCAAATCATTTGTTTAAAAAGGCAGTTTGCAAAAAAAATGTTTTTGGTCTTTTATAATTCTAATTAAAAGAATATCTGGCAAATTAAAAAAAAATAACTCATTTGCTCCTACACTTTAGAATTATTGCTGGAGATCTGCCTTTAAGGTTGAAAAGGAGACAAAGACTGTGTAAATGTCTTCATTACCAGTTCTCAAAATGTCTGAAGTTATTTTCGTGGTAAAAGTTAATTTACTTAAAAAAAAAAAAAAAAAAAAAAAAGACGGGGAGGGTTAGCCATGCTGAGGGTTGGGGAAAAGACGGAGATGACAGCCATGGGGTCACGGACGAGGACGGGTCTGCAGTGGGGTGGACGGAGGGGACTAACACGCAACAGGCAGCCAGGGGAAGAAACTGGAAGAGAAGCAGAACGGCAGAGCTGGGGACAAGGGGACAGGGAGGGAGAAGCTGTACCAAGGGGATACGGGGGAGGCCACGGCCGGAGGCGCTCCAGGACGTATGCGCAGACTCGCGCTGGCTGGAGAGCCGCTCTGTGCTTCTTAGGTGGGTAACTGCCTTCATTCATCCAAGGCCCGGGTGTGATTCTCTCTGGTTAAAATGTTAGTGGTCTTTTTTTTTTTTTTTTTTTTTTTAATGAATTAAAAGTTTAATTCTGAACCATTTTTTATAACCACATTTTCTCTTGAAGCATCGTATCACAGCAGGTTACAACAACTTTGGGATAAAAGGCAACTGGTAAACTGCCCAAAGCAAGGTTCCAAATAACACCTCTTACTGATTTGCGCTACCCATACATATCCCAAATAAAGTTTTTGATCAAAAACATGAAATAATAGATCCACCTGCTTATTTTAACCATATTAAAAAGGAAACTAATTGGACCATTTTCTATTTGCCTATTTTATACAAAAAGGCTACACAATGTTACACTTTATTCAGATTACAATTAGAGTGATTATGAATTAGTGTTCTACACCATTACTCAATTCTTAAAAATTAGAAATTGCTGTAGCAGTATTCACTATAACAACACTACGAGAGACTTAAAAAACTAACAGTTACTGCAAAAAATAAATAAATAAATAAAAGAGCTACTTCAAAGCAAGCAGTCAGTACCATTACAGATATTTTTTTTAAAAAAATTTTAAGCAAGGCTAGGGTTTGATAAATTCCATCTTGTGATCCATTCTTGTGCATTCTTCACTTCTTGAGTCACAGATTCCTTGGCAGTTGGGTTAGCCATGTGTGACGTTCAGGCTACTGTTCTTGACAATCATCTCCAATGGAAAGCTTTTCAGTGTTCCCAAAGTGAACTCTCAAATCCAAAATGGTTATCTTTAAGACCATCTATTCTCCTCAGTGGCTTCTCCAGGGAATTCTTACAGCCAAGTTGTGACAGTCACTGCATTGCTTGCTTCTTTCCAGAAACCAAACTAGGAAATGGAACTGGTTCCTGCATCCTAAGTTTCTTGCTTTCTCTCTTTTGGGGCTGTTTTCCCTCTGCAGCTTTTGGGGAATGAGGGGAAGCCATATTCCAGTGACTTGCAATTCCATGCTCTTCTCAGCTTTTGAGTTTAAAACCTGGGATCCTAAGCCTTTGACTTAGAGGTTTCTTGCTTGCCCTCCAAATGTCGTTTCTGAGGGGCCAGCTAGCCCGTGCAGAACCAGCACTAACGTGGACAGCAGCAGAGAGGGCAAGCCTCTAGTGTACCGAGGTGCTTCCTACAAAGATGCAAAGTGTGCCCTGAGCCACAGATGGGCAAACTCTGGTGCTTTCCTTCATTTCCCATGAACTCAAGGGTTTTCCAGGTGTAGCCAACAGTTGCCACATCACACAGACTTTGAGTTTCTGCTAAGACTGTGGTTGACATGGGACCCAACACATGAAAGCTGGAAGCAGCAAGCGTTTGCTAAGGCAGCTGCTCCAGGCAATCGTTCTGCTGGCCAAGAAGTAAACTATTTTGAGCATTAGAATGGAGGAAATCCGGTCAACCAAGTGCAGAGTTCAGACTTCACTAAGGGCTTGTTTTTCTTCAGCATTTACTTGAAGATTAATGTAGGATGACAGGCTCTCCTGGCTGTCCTACCATCAGCTCTGCCTTGCACTGTGGTCATCGACATTCCTCAAATCAAACATAGGCAGGTATAGGTAGTGGGCTCACAACGTTTGACCTTGACTGGTTTTTCTAAGTTATTTTGTGTATTTTTCAGCAGCAAAACCAAAGTGGGTCTTCAGCTTTATTCCCGTCTCTGGCAAGGGAAGAGCCTTTACACAATTGGACGCATTTTGGTTTTTCCTCACTAAGAATTGGAATCCTCTTTTGTATTGTTTTTACAGTAATTTGTAAACATATTTATTTTTACCTGCTTTTTTTTAACTTTTCAGGTCAAGTTTTTATACTGCACTAACTTGTCAAAATAAAGATTCTCACATTAAAAAAACAAACAAACAAAAAAAAAAAAACACTCCTTTTTTTCTGCCTGAGCAGAAACGCAGCAGTCAGGACCCAGGTGCAGGCAGAAAAGACAGTGGATTAGCAGCAGGGCCTCCCGAGGCTGCCGGAGAGAACTCTGCCCTCTGCCCTGTGGTGCCAGGCACATCCTCCCAGATCAAGTATAAATGACTTTTGTAAGCAGAAAAATAATTTCAAACAAGAATAAAAGAAGCTTTTTGCTAAAACAAAACAAAACAAAAAAACACTTTTCCACTGTGAAATATTTATTTTTGTTTTGTAGTATTAACCATGATGAAACCAGTGCAGAAAAAGACTAAGTACACTGGGTAAACGATGAGCTAGCTGTTCTAGTATGAGCTTTTTGTAATCCAGTTAAGACCACGAGCATTTACAGCAGCATCACTGACTCAGCAATGCAGCTGAAGGGTAACGTGGATACCCTTTATGCTCTACTGGCCTCCAAAGGCATTCAGGGGATCATCAAAGATGCTGGACACCTTGTGTTCAGATCTTGGTTCAGGTGCTGCCTGTGCAGATCGGCTTTTCGGTTTGGTTGTCTCAGCGTGGATACCAAAGAAGAACATGTCATCCATATCATCATCAAATACAGACTTGGCTTCCACTTTCTTTTTGGATTTTTCTTTTGGTTTTACAGTTAAGTCAGCAAAGATATCAATGTTGTCATCAAATAAATTGGATTCCAATGTTTTCTCCTTCTCTCCAGTTTTTTGAGACGGTTTAATTGCTTCTGTAGCAAATATATCATCCTCAAAAATATCTTGTGTTGTTGACATGACATCCTGCTGACTATTGGATTTGACTCATTCTTCCTGACTTTCTGATCTGTGAAGGGATCATCCTCATCTTCCAGGAGAGGAAAGGGATTTGTTTTCTTTGCTGGTTTTGGTTTAGCAGACTGAAAGAGATCATCACTTTGGGCCTCCCCTAGAGCAGGAAACATGGGGCTCTTTTCTTTACCCCCCCACCCCAGTGGGTTGGCAGGATTCTCTGCTATCTTTGCCTTGGGTTTTGTTCTCTCCATGGACTGAGATCCAGTGCCCGTGGAAAAGATGTCCCTGGAATCAAAAAGGTCAGCCCTCCTCTCTGGAATGACCCAGAGGTTTTGCAAAGGGGCTTCTGTCCACTCCAGGCACAGGATCACCTTCGCAGGGTGCAGTGGCAGCTTCCAGGGCCTCCTCAGTGCTGTCTCCTCCACTGACTGCTCTGAGCAGCCCAGTGGTGATGGGCGCCTGCTTTGGCGTCTCCATCCTGGTCATCGGCCTGCTCACCGCCCTCACTGGGGACCTCGCTTCCCACTTCAGCTGCACCGTTGGCCTCAAGGACTCTGTCAATGCTGTTGTCTTCGTGGCCCTGGGCACTTCGATCCCCGACACGTTCGCCAGCAAGGTGGCGGCGCTGCAGGACCAGAGCGCCGACGCGTTCATCGACAACGTGACCGGCTCCAACGCGGTGAACCTGTTCCTGGGCCTGGGCGTCGCCTGGTCGGTGGCCGCCGTATTGGGCGGTGCAGGGCCGCCCCTTCGAGGTGCGCACCGGCACGCTGGCCTTCTCCGTGACGCTCTTCGCCGTCTTCGCCTTCGTGGGCATCGCCGTGCAGCTGTACTGGCGCCGGCAGCAAGTCGGCGGCGAGCTGGGCGGCCCGCGCGGACGCAAACTCGCCACCACCGCGCTCTTCCTGGGCCTGTGGCTCCCGTACATCCTCTTCGCCAGCCTGGAGGCGTACTGCCATGTCAGAGGCTTCTAGGGCCTTGCGCAGAGACTCGGCCCCCGCCCGCCCGGGGCTGGGGTGCTCCACCGAACCTGCTCTTGGACCCTGGTCTCCTTTTCCCCCCAGACTCAGCCTCCCGTCCTGGGACTCGGCCTCCCTCCCCACCCAGCTCCGGGCTTTGATCGTCCCTGTCCTCTGTCCCCAGTAGCTCAGCCTTCCCTCTCCCTCTCGGGAGCCTCCCCAGTTCCTCCCCTGCGGTGACCCCAATCTAGCCCATCCTGCCGGTGACCATCTACACCCCTGGGAGAATTTCTACCCGAGTCCCCTCCCCAGGAAGCCACCCCTAGTGACCATCCTGAGGATATTTGGGGGGTGGGGGGCGGGGAGAGACGGAGTTTCACTCTTGCCTCGGCTGGGTGCAGTGGCATATCTGGGCTCACCGCAACCTCCGCCTCCAGGCTTCAAGTGATTCTCCTGCCTCAACCTCCCGAGTAGCTGGGATTACAGGCATGCGCCACCCCCCTGGCTAATTTTGTATTTTTAATAGAGATGGGGTCTCTCCATGTTGGTCAGGCTGGTCTCGAACTCCCGACCTCAGGTGATCCACCGTCTCAGTCTCCCAAAGGGCTGGGATTACAAGCGTGAGCCACCACACCCGGCGCATCCTGGGAATTTTAACGTCTCTCTCACTGGTCACTCAGACTTTGGCTCTGCCCCCAAAGTCTCTCTTCCCCTAGTGACCCCCCCCCCACCCCACCTCATCCCATGCCCCAGAGCCTCAGAGCTTACCCTCCCTGGGGAACCCTTGAAGGAGGCTCTGACAGACCGTCTCAGATCCCAGCCTTCACCACAGCCCTCAGGGAGCTCCGCTCAGCCCCGGTAGGGAGGAGCTGTGGGCGTGCAAGCCACACACCTTCCAATCCCTCTACTCGGGTTCTCGGGAGGACACTCATTCTCCAGGCTCGGAGACCGGAGGGGAGAAGTTTGGGGTTTCATTCCCAGGGCTTAGCTGGAGGAGGCACATTTTGAATCTGCAACTTCAGACATTCCAGCGCCCCCACTCGCTCTCCACTACCTCTGAGAGCCCAGCCACGCCTTGGAGGGAGGGGCCTGTGTGTGTACATAGTGTGTTTGGGGGAGGGCGGACACGGGAGGGTGCATGTCTTGGGAAAAAGGGGTGATAGACTTAACTTTTGAGAGGGCAGCAGACTCCCTCAGCCCTGAGAACCGGCTTTGGGGAGGAGGCCGGGAATCAAAGGGAGTCAGCTGATCTCCCCTGACAATCTGGAAGGTTCATTTTGCCCTCAGTGCCAGCAAATCCGGGCAGGACCCTCGAAGAGGAGACCGAGGGTCCCAGAGGACCAATGCTACAAGCTAGCAAATGCTGCCACATCTCTGCCTGATGGGGGTTGGGGGTAGGTGGGGGGATGGGACTGGGCCAAGGGATCTGGGTGGGTATTTTTAACTTTGGAGGCCATCCATCTTTGGTAGGCCATCTGCATTTTCTTACTGTTGATGTTTCCTGCCCAAAGGACACATTTGGGCAGTGCCACCCACTCCTTGGGCCCCTAGGACAACGCACCTACCCCGTCACTTTCTGCTTCCCACAGGTTTCCAGCATTCTGTTGTCCTGTTGTGCTCAGCCCCAACCTCCCAGACCCCTTACCCACTCTCCTCCTCCCCCAGCTCATCAGTATCAGTCGCTGTCTCTTTTCTGTGATTTCTGTAAAAGCTGCCATAAAACTTTGAAATTCTGCCTTGTTTTATTTTTATTTATTTGCTTATTTTTAATTAATTAATTATTATTATTATTTAAGACAGAGTCTCGCTTTGTCACCAGGCTGGACTGTGGGTGGGATCTCAGCTCATTGCAACCTCCCCTGCCCAGGTTCAAGCAATTATCCTGCCTCAGCCTCCTGAGTAGCTGGGACTGACTACAGGCCCTCACCTCCATGCCCAACTAATTTTTGTATTTTTAGTAGAGACGGGGTTTCACCATGTTGGCTAGGATGGTCTCAGTCTCTTGACCTCGTGATCCACCTGTCTCGGTCTCCCAAAGTGCTTGGATTACAGGTGTGAGCCACTGCGCCTGGCCTTAGTGTTTCATATGTCCTTGGCCTCATTTAATTATTTTAGAAATACTACTTCATTTAATTCTTATGAGAATCCTATGAAGGTTGATATCATCTTTATTTTAGAGGATAATAAAATGAAGCTGATATATTGATTGTCGAGCTTCAAATTCTGAAACATGACAGAGGCTGTGTATGAATGAGTCATTCACTGTAACAAAACATATAAGAATATGAATTCGAGAGTCCAGTAGGTTTGAGTTTGGACCTTGGCTTTGGCACATCCAGCCGTGGGACACTGAACATGTCACTTCTGTTTTCTGAGCCTCAAGCTTCCTCAGCTTTATTGCTCAGTTTTTTGCCAGCATGAAATTATAGAGGAACGCACTTGTTCTGTTACACGCTGTACAGTAAGCTTGCTTCCGTTCACTTATGCAACAAATGTTTCAACAATTTTTATTGCATATTTTTTATTATTTAAAAATGATTCGCATATGTTGAGCCAGCCTTGCATCCCAGGAATGAAGCCAACCTGATTGTGGTAGAGAAGATTTTTGATGTGCTTCTGGATTCTGTTTGCCAATATTTTATTGAGAATTTTTGTTCTCAATAAAATTTGTGTTCTTTCTGATCAATCGATGCTCATCAGCGATATTGGCCTGACACTTTTTGTTGTTGTATTTCTGCCAAGTTTTGGTATCAGGATGATGCCGGCCTCCTAAAATGAGCTAGGCAGGAGTCCCTCCTTTTCAATTGTTTGGAATAGTTTCAGAAGAAATGGCGCCAGCTCCTTTGTGCCTCTTGCAGAATTCAGCTGTAAGTCCATCTGGTCCTGAGCTGGTAGGCTATTTATCACTGCCTCAATTTCAGAACTTGTTCTGGTCTATTCAGGAGCTCAACTTCTTCCTGGTTCAGTCTTGGGAGGGTGTATATGTCTAGGAATTTATCCATTTCTCCTAGATTTTCTAGTTTATTTGTATAGAGCTGTTAGTAGTATTCTCTGATGATTGTATTTCTGAGGAGTCAGTAGTAATATCTCCTTTATCATTTCAAATTGTGTCTATTTGATTCTTCTCTCTTTTTTTCTTTATTAGTCTAGCTAGCCATTTATCTATTTTATTATTTTTTCTGTTTTAAAAAACTCCTGGATTCATTGATTTTTTTGGTAGGCTTTTTTATGGCTCTATCTCCTTCGGTTCCACTCTGTATCTTGGTTTTTAAAAAATTTTTTGTCATATAAAATTGTATGTGAATGTTGAAATACTCAAAGATAAAAACCTGGAAAATATAAAATGTATAAAACATATATGTACAGTTTAATGGATAATAACCAAATGAACACCTGTGCCCAGCGCCTGTGTTAGGCACAGTGTCACCCCCCTGAAGCCCAGGTGCCCGCCCCAATCACATCCCCTTCCTCTCTCCTGGAGATGACCAGAATACAAATTGTGTCAACTGCTCTCTTGCTTTTGTTTATATGAGTAGTTTTACTACATATGTACGTGTTCCTAAATAATGGACGCTTTAGATTTGCCTGTATCAGAACATTTTAGAAACAGTTTCATTTTGAGATATAATTTATAAAGCTTACCTGTTTCAAGCCTGCATTTGAACTTTTTATAAACATATACTGCATACTGTTCTGTGACTTCCTTTTTTCTAATCACCATCATGTTTTTGAGAGTCATCTAAGTTGACGTATTCAGTTGTCTTTTATTCGTTCTCATTCTTGTAGGGTATTTCATTAAACAAAAATATCACAATTTGTTCCCATTCTACTGTTAATGTACAAATGGGTTGTTTCCTGTTTTACACTATTACAATGATAGTACTAGGAACATTCTGACCGTGAACACATGTGAGAGTATAGTAACTAAGAGTGAAGCTGCTCTGGTGTAGGGTATGGGCAGGATTGAATTTCTATGTTTTGTAGAAGGACAAGACCACCGCCCCACCCACTATCTGAAATAAAAAGACAAAGCTGATTGAGTGACAATAGTTAGGAAGAGCTCTGTTGGTCAGGCACAATCTTACAAAGCAGGGCAGACTCTTGATCCTATTTATGTACGGATTTGGGAAGCCGGGAGTTCAGGGCTTTGGGGACTTTCAGAATGTTAGAGGTTGCTGACAGATTAAGAAACATGGTGCTCAGGTAAGACTGTTGTTGATTGGTTGAGAATCACTTTATTAGAGTGAGTCTTTTCCTAATACTCTTCCAAGTGTGAAATTTGGAGTTGGGGAATACTCTTGTTAGCGACGAAGATGGAGCTTTCTTCTTCGTATTTTCCTGTTGCTTTCATAGATTTTAGCAAGTTTTATAGAATGAGAAGTCAAAAAAAGAATGGCTTTATTCAATGCTTTTGAACCAGAAGTTTCCTACCTGTGAAGGTTCTGGTGCTGAGAGTTAGTACAATCAAGTGTCTGTTGAAATTTTATGTTGTAGCAAGCCTTTTATTTTTATTTTTGGGTGTGCTATGCCTTATTTCAGCACTAATAGAAAAAAAAAAAAACAACTATCTCGACAAGAATAATCAAGAAAAATACTTCAAGGGCCAATGTGAAATATTTTTGGTATTTCATAATTTAACATTAAGTAGTAAAATATATTTAAAATCTGTATATTTTTAAGAGGAAGTTCCAAATGAAAGTAATACGAAACTAACAATGTTAGACACGGGAAGGAAAACATTTACCCCATTGCTATGTTCATCATGTCGTGTTCTATTTTAGGAATGCCAAGGTGCCGTTTAGGCACTGCGTGACACCTTTACTGTGAATCACCCTCCACAACCCCCAGGTGCAGGCTGCTGTTTATTCCCTTCAGATTTTCTCCAGGAGTTCTCTATTTCTCTGTCTTGGATATATAGTTGGCTCTGCATGGTAGACCAGGAGCACCAGAACTGAGACATTAAAACCTTTTGAGTTAAACTGTGTCAGGAGATTATTTTCACAGGCATCTTTAAAAATAGACATATCCAATTACGGCAATTCTAATTTTTCAAATGTTAGTACTTTTGACAAGCGGCAGCTCTGTTTAGCAGCTCTTGTATAAGCCTCATGATTTCCCCAAAAGAGCACCATGGAGATGAAACTGTAACTTTATCAAAGCAAATTGCATGCGTTTTCCAAAGGCAAATTGCAGACCAATGGCATTTGTAGATGAATAGAGAACTACATGAAAGAGAACACTCTGCTGTGTTTGCCTACACATAGCTTCAACCCAAATTACCTTTTAAAACGCTATTTGGAAATCTGTAGAACTTCAAAAGGGCCCATTAATGAATGTGTTGAAAATAGAAACAACTGCTTAAACTCCAAACCCAGAATTTCACTATTCAACAAGTTTCCCAGAGTAAGGTTTAAGCCTAAGCTCATGAAGTTCGTAGGCCAAAAATCCACAAAGTTTCCATTGTAATTTCTCATCACTGTAAGACTCACCACATATCAAAAGGACCATTAGAAAGTCCTGAATGTACACTGTGTCCTGCCCTAAAAAGGGCACAGTTTATTGTAACTGATACCATGTATATCTAAACAAACTCCTTTACAAAAAAAAAAAAAAAGGTAAGTAAAAATATTACAGTGGATTAAGGGATAGAGGATTAAAGGGACTATTTCAATGGCTTTTAACGAACTCAGCATATTCAAAACTTGAATTCAAGTCTCAATTCCTCTTTCAGGAGGAAACTGCTGAAAGTGTACAGTGAGTGTAACTTAGGTTTTCTCTGTGATATTTAATGAGATAAACATGTCCCTCCTGTGGTGTTGGTTACACAGTGTTTGCTTTGCATTTTTATTCTCCTGCTTATTTTCTTGTGTCCAGAAGGCTGATTTCCATGGGGCGGAATCAACTGCATTCCCTCCCCAGTTTCAATTTTGCTGGTAAAAAGCATCAGAGGGAGATCCGAGGAGGAAAAGTAGAAAGATCAGGGCATGTATTCCTCCCGCCCCACCCTGGCTGGAGTTCAGGTCTGACAACGTCTGCAGCACTAGCACTATAGCACTGAGGGTCACTCTATTCCATGCTCAGTTCTTGACCAAGCTCCAATAACACCATTACCTCTGTTTGTCCCATCAGGCCTAGGAGTGGAAAAGGCTCTCCACTCTCGCTGGTCCCTAGGTGTCTACGTATCCCTTGCAGGTTGTTACCTCTTCCCATGCCTTGGTAAACAGTCCCTCATTAAGAATCTTCTTTAAAAAATCCCAACTAACTGAGCATGTCACGTGTTTTGGTTTTTTTTTTTTTTTTTTGAGACAGAGTTTCGCTCTTGTTACCCAGGCTGGAGTGCAATGGCGCGATCTCAGCTCACCCCCGCAACCTCCACCTCCTGGGTTCAGGCAATTCTCCTGCCTCAGCCTCCCGAGTAGCTGGGATTACAGGCATGCGCCAGTACGCCCAGCTAATTTTTTGTATTTTTAGTAGGGACAGGGTTTCAGCATGTTGACCAGGATGGTCTCGATCTCTTGACCCTGTGATCCACCCGCCTCGGCCTCCCAAAGTGCTGGGATTACAGGCGTGAGCCACCGCGCCCGGCCACGTGTTTTATCCTAGGGTCCTGATTCTGAATGATACACATTTGTATATCTAAATTGAAAAGCTTCTTTCACCTCCTGCTCTTGCCTACAATTACAGTGCATAACCCTGTGGTTAGACAAAAGGAGAAGCAAACACTCTGAAACTAAAATGCAAGTGTGCACTGGAGAACTGTAACTCAAAGCTGCTACCAAAATAATTTCTACAGCGCGTAAGTTCCTCCTGCACTTAGGAGATGAGTCTACGTATGTACACATGTGGTTTTCTTAACAAGAGCTTCTTCTTCTGTGGTTAAATCTCAGCCCTATCTCTGGTGTGGAGTCTGTCTTGTTTGGGGGTCTTGATCTCACTTACCATATTCCCTGCTGAGCCTTTCAGGCAAGGCAGTGATTCAGGAAAGACCACTGACAGTGCAGACAGTACACAGTTCTGTTTCCACTGGCCAGCTGGTGGGGAGTCCTGCTATTCAGAAGGGGAATTAATTCTTTATTTTTGGTTTAAGGATATGTTTGCCATTTACAAGTTAACATGTGTGTGACAGATCCTGAGAATTCCAAACATTTCATTTTTTAAAGGAGTATAAATTTAAATTTAACTGCATTATATAAAAAACTTTTCTGCTTCCTCAACCTCACTTTTTTGAATTATTTTACTTTAGAAATGGCAAGCTTTCTCAAAGATAAATGCAAAGTGCATGTCAAAATAGAGCTCTCTCTCTCAATTTTATTTCTACTATTTTAACTATTTTATCTTATTTATTTTTAGTTTTCCTTGTCATTAGTTCTGTGATCTAATTTACTATTTTATTTTAAAAGACTTTCCCTTGCCAGTCAAGTAGTATTCCAGAGAATACATGAGAGAATACATTTTTAAAGAAAACTACTAAACAAGCAATTAAAACTCCTATGGGTTTTCTTCCACATATCAATTACTTTCTATACACGAAATAATAAAAATAAGCTTTGGAATGAAAGTATGTAAAAAATGTTCATAGAAATTCTAAGTATGTGGTAATCAGTCTTGAGGTAATTGATAGTTGTCTATACTTACATGCCTTGTCATCGATCAATCATTTATTCAACAAATATTTTCCACAGCTCCTATAGACAAAGCATTTTAAGGGCAGTATTAAACGCAACCTAAAAGTCTGCCCTAAAAGTCTTTATAATTCATTTCAGAAGAAGAGAAGGGTACTTTTTTGGAGAAGTGGGGGGTGGACAGAATCTCACTGTGTCACCCAGGCTGGAGTACAGTGGTGCAATCTCGGCTCACTGCACCCCCACCCTCCTGGGTTCAAGTGATTCTCCTGCCTCAGCCTCCTGAATGGCTTGGACTACAGGTGCCCACCACCACACCTGGATAATTTCTGTATTTTTAGTAGAGATGGGGTTTTACCATGTTGGCCAGGCTGGTCTCGAACTCCGGACCTCAGGTGATCAGGCCACCTTGCCTTCCCAAAGTGCTAAATTACAGGCGTGAGCCATCGTGCCTGGCCTCTGAGAAAGGTACTTTTTAAGGAGGTGCAACGTTCATGTCAAGTAAGAGTTCCAAGCAGAATGAAGCCTCTTTCTGGTAGTGGGAAATGGCGCTTCTGGTCTCAGCCAATGATCAATTATCATTGACAGGAACCATGAGACCTGTGCAAATGGATGACTGTGTACAGTTCTAGTTATTGATCTGACCCTCAAAAAAAAAAAAGATGTGACAAATGTGGATTAACTGAATAAGTGATTGTGTGTGTATGAATATGTGTGTGTGGAGGGGAGTGTGAAGTATGCTATACTTTGTTACTTGAAGATCGATTAAAAACACCTCCATCTCTTCCTTCAGCAAGGATAGGTGAAACGGGAGGAGGATGAATGCAAATCTATTCAGCAATTCCTAGGATTTTCTCTCTGGGTTTGGTGGGTTGGGATGGGGCTCTAAGTTTCAAAGAAATGGTGATAATAAAATTATCACCATTAAAAATACAATAAAATTCTAGTATACCAATTCGGTTGCTAGTTACTAACGGGTTGTTGATAATTCAACTACAGGTGTGCTTAGGTAGGCTGAAATATACTTAGTTTGAAGAATTACCTAGAAAAAGTCCTGGATAAGAGAACTAGAAGGGATTAAGGAAGTAAGAGTTGCTCAGACAATTCTCTAACCATTCATCAACTGCGTAATGGAACGCAAATAGTGCTTTTCCTTAACCTTTAACAGAGCGGACTGCTGGGAGCTGCATCGTGACACAGATCCAGGAAAGCATCATCTGAGTCTTTCTCCCTCTTTGTGTTAGTCAGGAGAGGCTAAAACAAGGTTCTGAGGAGGAACGACGAGTCTTCCAAGAAGCATACCATGTGTGCTACCATTTCAGGATATTACAGCAGAGAACTTAGAAAGGCCAAAACCCTGTACCAAACTGTAAGAACCTCTTTCCAGGTGAGACAGCCACAAAAGAAAGACACCTGAAGCAAATGGGGCCACACATGATGATCCTACTGATCTCTGCTAAATTGAGCTAGAGCACACAGGAGTCCCAAAACTTGCTGGACCTTCTTTCACCTGCATGTTGACTCTTACTAACTTATGATGAGCCCTCTGCCAGACTGTCATATGTGAAATAGCTCTTACCGTAGAGGAGGAGGGGAGGAAGCGAGAAAGAAAAAAAGATAAGCAAAAGGGCTGGGTTTGCTGTGTGATCACCAGACAAAACACTAATTAAATAATGCAGGAGGGTGACCTCTTACGTGACCTAATTAGAGACTGGACATTTATCTCCTGAGTGGGACACTCATCTCATCAAGGATCTGGGACAGTGGAGATAGGAGACATGTTCTCTCCCTTTCCTTGCTCAGCACTGTTCTCTCTGTTCACTCATTGCATTTTGGTGCCAGCCCACTTTGTGGCCGCCCCTCACCTGGCCGTCTTTTCAGTGTCACTGAAAACTCACCGGCCCCTCTTTGTGGCCACTCTTTTTGTTTTTTTTCATTTCTGGAAACAGCGAGATGCTTATATCCACCCCTTCAAATTCCTCCAGGAATATTGCTCTTGAGTCGACCTTGGGAAATTTTCATCTTGAAACATTTCTATCTCCATGCTGGGAAATTTAGTTAGTACTCCTATTTTAGGAGTTAGGGAAAGGACAACTACAGTTTTCAGCAGCTTGAATGATTTCACCAAAGGACATTTATTGACTTAGTTATGCCAGCTGTTTGTTCTCCAGATACCCTCTCCTTTGACCCTTCCCATTTGTGCGCACATACACACACACACACACACACACACACACACACAGAGCAGGTGTTGACTGTAAGAACACCCATTTTAGAAGCATCATTGGGGCAAAAGGGGGCATTTATGGAAGGTATTTTTATGTGGAAATTCTGACAATCTCATTTTATTGTCTCATTATTCAAATTATTCAATTATTGTTTTTCTCTCTGTGCTCATGTAGGGGTCATCACTTGTTCTTTTAATCGATTTCAAGAGCATGTCCCCTCTTGCCCTATTCAGGAATGATTGCCCCCCACCTGAGCCCCATCTTGCTCTAACAAACCAAATAATTACCAATCACACTGTCAGTCAAAAGTCTGACCAGTTAAAGTATTAATTCCCTGTGCCAGTAAGTATGGAAAGCAAAAAAGAAACTCTGTTATCATGTCTATAGACTGAATGAGAAAGCACTATTTGAATCATAGCATTTAATGGTCATTATCTAGAAGAGATACTTCATTTAAACTTCTCCTTTACTTGAAAGAAACACCTCGATGCTCACATTCCTGCCTGGAACATTTTTAGCAATAACTGCTGGTTGTCAATGACAACAATGATATTTAATTGTTCATTCTGACATGCTCCAGCACTCTATTAAGTACAGATTACTTTAGATTGAATAAACGAATAGCAAAGATGCTGGCCAAGAGCTCTGAACATATCAGTGGAAATAATGAATTACATCACCTCAAATGAAAATGCAGAAAGGGCCAACACAGGCCAAGAGCTTGTTAGAGTTTCGGGTTGTCCGTTTTTGACAGAATTAAAAAGAAAGCAAGTTTATTATGGATTATACATTGGAAAGGAGAGAGGACTAAGGTCAAATTTCTTGATTAGGTGTTATTTAGCTATTTTACCATATCTCAAAGTGATAATTCACAAAGGGAATGAAACATATCTTGTTTCTTATATGAATTTCTAAAAGGTACACAGTAGTCTTACTGAATTTTAGTTTCATTGCACTTTCACTTCAATATTATTATTTTATCAAGCCAGATAACTAAATAATATCCTTTCATCAGTTATCAGAGCACAGTTGTAATATAGATGGGATTGGCACAATGAATTTGGAGAAAATAATAAAATGTCCTTCCATGCACATACAGTTTTATAAACATGACTTTTTTTGTTTGTTTTAATTCAATCTCTGATTTTACTGAAAATTCTGGGAAGCACAAACTTATTTGATTTTTAAGTTATTGATAGATCATGCATAATTATGTTTTTCTTTTAAACAATAAGGGTAAAAAATTTGGGTTGTTTAATTAGCCATGCCGCGGAACCCAGATGTAAGATCACTTTGGTGCCCTAGAAAGAACTTTGTACTGAATGGGGAAGTCCAGATACCATACCCTGGTGTTGGGCTACATATTAATTACAAAATCACCATGCAAAATTATTATTTTGCAGCAACTATTAACATTGAATGTGTGTTATCAACTTAAAAAGTCTACTCTTTCTTGAAAACATGTGCCATAAATATTTTTTCCTCAAAGAATAAACCCACAATGATAAATGATTTCATTACAGAAATGTCTGTTTATGACAATATCCTTCTGCCATTTATCCAATATTTATTTTGTTAACTATTACATTTCATAGGCTTAATATTTTACAACTGTTTTGGTAAACCTCCTGTATATTTCTATGTGTACAGAAAGCAGGGAGTGGACATTTTCAGGGGCTGAGATTTACAAACTGTCCTGTAGAAAGTTTGCAACACTGTACCCAGCCCAATAATAAACAAGAGCATCTTTCTATTGATTATACCAAATTTCTGCTTTCCTTTAAAGTTTGGCAAAATTCTAAGAAATATTATTATTTCTTTATAATGTATCATAATCATCATCCATCAATAATAAATTATCCATCCAAAGTATAAGAAACTGATTTATTAATAAATAATGCATTTAATAATGCATTATTTATTTATTTATTTATTTTTATTTTTATTTTTATTTTTTTGAGACGGAGTTTCGCTCTTGTTACCCAGGCTGGAGTGCAATGGCTCGATCTCGCCTCACCGCAGCCTCCGCCTCCCGGGTTCAGGCAATTCTCCTGCCTCAGCCTCCCGAGTAGCTGGGACTACAGGTGCGCGCCACCGTGCCCAGCTAATTTTTGTATTTTTAGTAGAGTCGGGGTTTCACCTTGTTGACCAGGATGGTCTCGATCTCTTGACCTTGTGATCCACCCGCCTCGGCCTCCCAAAGTGCTGGGATTATAGGCGTGAGTCACCGCGCCGGGCCTATGCATTATTTATTAATGCATTTATCCAATAAATAACGCATCCATGTCATCACGTGTTATTTTAGTAATAACAATAAAATTATTAAATATTAAATAATATTAAATATTAATAAATAATGAAATTATTAAATAATATTAAATATTAAATAATATTATTAAATAATAAAATTATTAATTTAAATAATAATAATTTAAATAATATTTAATTTTTGATTAATTTTCAAATAAATGAGGTTACACACCATTTGTCAAGTTCTCTCCTTAATTTCCTTGCCTTCTTATTCCTAACTAGATTTACATGCTATTCATGTTGCAAGTATTTCTCAGTTGGTCAGTATCCCTTTCTTTTTGTTATATAGTCAACATTTACTACAGAAGGCATTAATTTTAATGTGTCTCTGGCAGCAGAATAAATGTATGCTAACAAATAATAAATGGTGTGGTCCAATTTTAAAGTCCACACATGGGTGGAGCCGAGTGGAACACGATCTTCACAATGCAGGGCACCGTCTTTGTGAGGACAACTCCTCTAAGCCCAGCTTTAATCACGTAGATTTTTGAGGGTGTCAGAAGTTTGATGTAGGATCAGTGGATAGGATTCTATGGTCCTAATTATTATTTTAATTATCTGGTGCTCCCAAAAGCAGTTCCTGAAAGTTAAACAAGGAGGGTTGGATTCCTTGCACTTTGCTAAGTGACGTTTCATTTTTTTCTTCTTAAACTATACTCAGAGGGTACAGAGAGCCACCAAGGCCCAACTGTCGAGTCAACCCTAACCCGGTGAACTGTGGCCAGGAGAAATGCCGGAGCCAGCCCTTGAGTTTTTAAAAGCTTCAGTCCACACAGGCAAAACTGAAAAAGAGTGCTGGGTTGGAGTGAGGAGATTGTGACTCATTTTCTCTAGTTGTTAGGGAACAGGGCCCTGTGGCTTCTGCAGTGAGCAGCAGGTGGCCACGTGGCCAGGGCTGGAGCACAGCGAGGCTGAGCTGCCTCCACTCACTGAGCCTGGACCCTGGCCGGGGCCACAGAGCTGGGCAGGAGGCAGTGTCCAGGCAGGGTGAGAACAGTGGGCAGCTCAACCGCAGGTACACAGTGAGACAGTGCTGTGACTGACAGGTGGACAAACCCACGAACCCGGAGAAGGCCAGCCCCCTTCGGGCTGGGCCCCTGTATCCTGCAAGGGAGGGGGATGCAGCTTGGAGGGGGAGAGCGCCTCAGAGATGTGGGACCACAGAATGGCGGAGGAGAAGCTGACACTGGGAAGCAGACATGCAGCTCATCTGGGTCACCAAGACAGGCCGTTCCAGACAGGGGGTGGCGGAAGATGGGGCTGGAGAGCTGGTCAGGGGCCAGAGCTTGAAGGCTCTGGTTAAGGGATCTGGGCTTGCGTGGGAAATGGAAGGTATTGGAGGATTGAAACGTGGGGCAATGAGGCCAGAAACGACGTTTAGGAAAATCGTGCCAGAAGCCACAGTGCCCTCCAGGGACTGGCCTAGAGAAGACGCTGCAAAGCTGTAGGCCTGACCAGACCTGAACCAGGAGGGGCCGGCGCAGGGGGAGAAACCAGTGCAGAACTCTCTAAGGGGCCAAATCTGAGGACGTGGATAGGAATGACGGCAATCAGGAAGGCTCCAAGCCACAAAACCCCCACAGATGTGATGTCTTTGTTTCACATAAAAACAAGTGAGAAAGAGCTATGGGGTTGGACTGCACACTCTGTGCAATGCTATCCCCCACCTTCCCGCTCTGCCATCCTCAGCAAGTGGCTCTTCATCCTCCTGAGTGCGGCCTCAGGGTCATACCTCTGGCCCTCAATCTAGGCAGGAGAAGAACGCAAAGTACTTTTTCTTTTCTTTCTTTTTTCTTTTTTTCTTTTTTTTTTTTTTTTTTTTTTGGGACAGAGTTTCGCTCTTGTTACCCAGGCTGGAGTGCAATGGCGCGATCTCGGCTCACCGCAACCTCCTGGGTTCAGGCGATTCTCCTGCCTCAGCTTCCTGAGTAGCTGGGATTACAGGCACGCGCCACCATGCCCGGCTAATGTTTTGTATTTTTAGTAGAGACGGGGTTTCACCATATTGACCAGGATGGTCTCAATCTCTTGACCTCGTGATCCACCCGCCTCGGCCTCCCAAAGTGCTGGGATTACAGGCTTGAGCCACCGCGCCCGGCCTCTTTTTTCTTTTGAGACGGATTCTCACTCTGTCTCCCAGGCTGGAGTGTAATGGAGCAATCTCAGCTCACTGCAACCTCTGCCTCCTGAGTTCAAGTGATTCTCCTGCCTCAGCCTCCTGAGTGGCTGGGATTACAGGTGTGTGCCACCTCACCTGGCTAATTTTGGTATTTTTAGTAGAGATGAGGTTTTGCCATGTTGGCCAGGCTGGTTTTGAACTCCCAGCCTCAAGTGATCACCTACCTCGACCTCCCAAAGTGCTGAGATTACAGGCATGAGCAACCACGCCTGGCCCACAGACTTTTTCTTAGCGTGGCTTTGATGATTTCTCTGTGAAGGGACTCCCTCTCCCATCTTATTGGCCAGGACTGTGTCATAAGGCCATCCACAGCTGCGAGGAAAGCTGGGAAAATGACTCTAGTGACTTCATTGGTAACCTGAACAAAACCAGAATTCGGTTAGGCAGGAGGAGGGGATGAGTATTGGGTGGGCACCTCGCAGCATCTACTCCAGGGGGAGGCTGTCGGATGAGTCCGAGGACGGCCCACACGTGACAAGTCAGCTTAGAGGCACTTCAAGGTGCCCATGGGCATGGGGGAAGATGGCCAGCTAGATTCCTGGAGGTGAGAACACCGCCCTGAGCCACAGATTCGGGCCCTCAGTTCCTAATGAAGGATGGCCTCCCAGGAGCTTCCAAGCCATCTGTGACTCTGCTCCATGGAAACTCCGTGTTCTCTAGACCCGGCAGCTCACAGGTAGGTGGAGATGCACAGCTTCTGGGAGACACAGCCTGCCGCCTTAGCGCTGAGTAGTGTGTGTGCCAACATCGGCCCACAGCCAGCCTATCCTTTCCTTCAAGGAGGAGCTGTGCCCCTCCCCAGCCACCCCCTGCAGATCACCCAGGGTAGGGACATGAGATAAGCACCCCAGGCTGCTGACTGACAGGGGCCTTTAAGTCGCTGCCCAGCCTGGGATTCAAAGCCTGTCCTTGACAAGCCTGGAGGGCCCTCTCTGGCCCTGTCCACTGGCCTTGGCGGTCTAGGAAAAGGGAAGCGTGCCTTTGCCCTTCTCCCTCCAGCAGCTGATCCTCACTGTCATCGGGGACTGCCAGGAAGGCAGTTTACTCCCCCATTGTTAATTATCCTTTTTAATTGTGCTAAGAAAGTCCTTGCCCCAGTGATGTGCTCTTCTGCATAATCAGGGTGAGCAGTAACAGTGGCAGCATCCCGCCTGTGCTCCCTGGCTGCCCACAGCAGGCCCCCTGCAGACTTCCAGGGCCTGAGAGCAGGTGGGCAAGGCAGCTGTCCTGAGTCTCCCGGCTTCTCAGCCTCATCCACCACAGCTGCTTCTCAGGGAGAGCTCTTCCTAAGGATGGCACTGAGCAGCCCTTGGCCGTGCCTGTGAAACTTCCTGCTTCCTTTGTCTTTTTTTTTTTTTTAGATGGAGTCTCGCTCTGCCACTCAGGCTAGAGTACAATGGCATGATCTCAGCTCACTGCAACCTCCACCTCCTGGTTTCAAGCGATTCTCAGCTCCTGATCAGCTGGGATTACAGGTGCTCACCACCACACCCAGATAATTTTTGTATTTTTAGTAGAGGCAGGGTTTTACCATGTTGGTCAGCCTGGTCTCAAGCACCTGACCTTAGGTGATCCACCCACCTCAGCCTCCCAAAGTGCTAGGACTACAGGCTTCCTTTTCTTTTGAGATGGAGTCTCACTCTGTCACCCAGGCTAGAGTGCAGTGGTGCAATCTTGGCTCACTGCAACCTCTGCCTCCCCGGTTCAAGCAATTCTCCTGCTTCAGCCTCCTGAGTAGCTGGCATGGCATGCACCACGATTCCCGGCTAATTTTGGGGTTTTCTTTTTTTGGTTTTTGTTTTCTTTAGTAGAGATGGGATTTCAACCATGTTGGCCAGGCTGGTCTCGAACTCCTGACCTCAGGTGACCTGCTTTGGCCTCTGAAGGTGCTGGGATTACAGGCGTGAGCCACAGCACAGCCAGCTTCCCTTCTCTTAGCAGTGGTGGTCACGAGCTGCCCCAGCCCTCCTTCTGCCTCCTCCACGAGCTCTCCCAGAACCTTCACCTCTTCCCAGCCCCAGACTCTCTCCTGAGCTCCAGGCATACCCAGCTCAAGCAACCTGGTGTCCGCTTGCCAGTTCCACTGGCTGCCCCGGCCCAAGGCGGCCTCTCAGGTGCCAGCCCCTCAGCCGAGGCACCTGCCCAATGCCAAGCCAGATGGCAGCTCCACTTCTGTCCCCATAACCTCGGATGCACCGCCCAGACGCACCGCTGTGGCCGCAGCGGCTCTGCCTCCCCCAGACTGTGCGAGCATCAGCGGCAGGACCCACATTTTATTATTTTATTTTCTCTTTTTCAGCTTTTCTTTTAGAATCAGGGGGATGCGTGCAGGTTTGTTACCTGTGTGTATTACGTGATGCTGAGGTT
>NW_022437184.1:63494-94069 GCF_009761245.1 Sapajus apella
AACCCCATCTCTACTAAAAATACAAAATTAGCCCAGTGTGGTGCCTCACACCTGTAATCCCAGCTACTCGGGAGACTGAGGCAGGAGAATCACTTGAACTCAGGAGGGGGAGGCTGCAGCGAGCTGAGATCTCCCCATTGCACTCCAGCCTGGACAACAAGAGCAAAACCGAGTCTCAAAACAATAAAATAAAAAAGGTCACTTAGGACAGCACTCAGCGGACTTCTCAGGCAGAGATGACTCACCAAGCCCCCTCAGCCAAGCCCCCAGTCCCTGACCTCCAGCTGACCACCCCTAAAAATGCCAAGTGACAGGGGCTGAAGCCTGTGGTGTGCCAGCCCAGGGCAGCAGGCCTCCAGGGGTGGATCGCCGCAGCAAGAAAGCCACAGATAAGCTCAGTCCTATCCACGCTCACAGACACTAAGACGGAGAATAAATACACGCGCATTTTCTGAGTGTTTTTATCAGATATTTGTTTCATTTTGTTTTGAACACTAAGATTTATTTTCAAACAGCACACAGACCGTCTGCGGGGCAGGGTCAGGCTAGGCTGGTGCTGGGCCCCACCCACAGAGGCTGCCAGGAAAAGAGGGCCTTTGCCCGGTGGCGCGGCCGAAGCTTCAGGCAAGCGTGGTGGCTTGGCATAGCCCCCAGCCCCGCCCTTCGGCCAGGCACACATGCGGGCACAGGCAGGGGCGCCAGGAACTCAACTAGGGGACACAGCAGCTTCAGGAACACTGGTGAATTCCGCCGGACTCGCCGGGACGTGGCTCTTTGGAAAACGACCTAATCTTTGGGAGAACACCCCTCTGCCTGGAGTCTCCTCTTGATTTCCCTTTGCTCTTCAGAAGATTAAAAATGAAAAACAAAACAAAACAAAAAAGAAGCACACATTTTTCGGGAGGAGGTGCTCTTCACACGCCCGGAGGCTGCATGGGCCCCGCCGTCACGGGACCCTCTCTGTGAAGTTCTCGGGGAAGACGCCCCGGTACTTCTCCAGCTCCTTGTGCTGGTTCCAGTCGCTCTCCTTCACACCCATGAGCCAGCCTTCATCCTGAGGGGCAGAGCACCGGGTCGCACAGGGCTGGGCAAGGGGCTCCAACCCACAGGGCATGAGGCCCGCTCCAACCCGCTGGGAAGACGGCCGTCCTGCTGCTCTTGGCCCCTTAGCCTGCCAAGCCCACCTGGAGAATACCTCCTCCAGGCAGCACTCCCTGATGCCGCTGGCTGAGGCTCCTGCCCACGGGCACCACAGGAGCCTGCCTGTCATCCCCAGGTGGATCTAACCTTTCGTAGCTGGTTTTGGGGAGTCCTGCTGCTCTCTGCTCTGACTGTGTCTAAACAACTCCTTCAATCCAGGCCAAGAGGCTCCCACCCCCAGGTGCACGCAGAGCACATGAGCCCTTCCAGGTTTCCAGACTTCTGCAAACAACCCCAGAAAATTCTGGAAGCGGCAACAAGTTACAAGTTCTAAAGGGACTTGGGGCCGCCCCACTAGCCCCTCCAACTGCGACTTGCCCTTTGCTTCAATCCTGACCCCTGCAGGCCTTCTCTGGGAGTGCTGACGGCCCCTGGCCCCAGGAGGGTCACGGGGAGCTGTGTGGTCATCCACTCCTGCCAGTGGCGGGGCCTAGGCTGCCCCTGCAGCTGGGCTGTGCCTGGGGCCTACCAGGGTCTCTGTTATTTCCTGCTGTGTCATTTCCAGCCTTGTCACAGACCCTTCTCATGCCCTATCTGAGCCCCCTCAGGCCGCCCCAGCGCAACTCCCATGGTGGGCTGGGGGTTAGGAGTCTGCTTGAAATCCTACCCAGACAGGGCTGGCCCACTGTGAGGTCAGTGAAGTCTGGGGCCTTAGGAGACAGGGCTGAATCAGCGCCAGGCCCAGGAGGCCCTCATCACTCGGCCCTCCCACCCTAGGGCCTCAGGAAGTACCTGGTACCCCTGCATCCCAGCCCAGGACCCCCAGCCGGGTCGGCCTCATGCCAGACCCAGCGAGACCCACTGTCACCCTCAGCTGCTCTGACAGCCCATTCATACGGATGTGCTAATGACTAAACGTGTTCTCTGGAAGCCGGAAGAGGCCGGCCAGGCCCTCTGTGCACAGCCCGAGGCACTCAGGGGCTGAGCCGTGGAGAGAGTTGGATGCCCACATGGCACCAACCATCCCCCACAAGCAAAGACTGGCTCTCCGCTCTACATAGCAGGAAGTCTCCTGCTGAGGGTCCACGGCCCCCTGGGCTGGGCAACTGACCCAGATGCAGGAGGGTCCCAGGCCCAGGAGGGACCCACTTAGCACCCACCCAGGCTCACCAGGAGCCTTCACTTCCAGGACATTAACATGGAGAAGCCACAGCAGCAGGAGAAGGGTCTGGAAGGCCTCTTGGGTGGGCCTCAGCTGGGGACACAGCTGGGAAGCCCATGGCCCTGCGCGGAGGGGGCGAGGGAAGGCACACGGGGCATCATGAGCCCAGCCAGTGCTCCTTGCGCCGTCCGGCTGCAGGGTGGGCACCTTGTGGGAGGGGCAGGAGGAGTCAAGCAGCCTGTCCTGGGAAGAAAGCAGGCCTCGGGAACCACCAGGAGAGACGGGGAGAGACTCAGAGGCAGAGCTGAGAGCGCCTGAGCAAAGGGGGACGTGCAGAGAAGAAAGCAGCGGGTACAGGAAGAAGGGAGCAGGGGACAGGGAGAGAGGGGGGCCTCAGGGGGAGGGGCCTAGGAAAGGAGAGGACAGGAAAAGGCCAGGCGTGGGGGCGGGGGAGGAGCAGTCACATGGGAGCCCCGGCGCTCACGGGCCTCCGCTGCCCCCTGCTGGCCAGTCCCTGCCACAGCGGTGCCAGCCGCAGCCAGGCTGCTGCCGTCCCTGTGAGCTCTGGCGGCCCCACCCCGCCCTCACCTGCTCCTCGGGGTTCTGGAAGGGGATCACCAGCACCACGTCGCCAGCCTTGAGCTGCAGCTCGTCGGTGTCGGTGGCGGTGTAGTCGTGCTGGGCCTGCACCTGCGGAGGATGCGGACAGCAAGTCAGACCTTCCCTCTACGTCCAGCCCTGCACAGAGGCGGGCCTCACGGGTGGGAGGTCAGGTGGCCACGTGGAGACCAGGAGTGCTGGAAAGCAGCAGGACAGGATGGGGCTCAGATGCCACCGTCTGGGAGTGACCTAGTAGTGCCTGCACGACTTTGGACAAACCACAGAGCCTCCTGGGGCTCAGGGTCCTCATCTGCCCACCAGGGCACAGAGGGCCCACAGCAGTCAGAGGCTGGGCTTACCTTGAACATGAAACCTGGGGGTAGGTCCAGGCGCCCAGCCCCACTGCCACCCTCCACGGTGCCATTCACAGTTGCCGGAAAGGTCTCCACCACGACGGCAGGAAGAGAGCTCTGGGGGCAGAAGCACGGGTCAGCTGGGCGTGGAGGTGGTCCAGAAACAGCCAGGGCCACCGAGGAGAAGAGGGGCGGTAGGGGAGACAGGTGTCTGTGCCTGGTGCCAGACCGACGCGCCTCCCACTTCCTCGACAGGAGCCAGGCCTGGACCAGCACCAGCAGGGGGCACAGGGGAGCCCCGGGGCAGGCGGGCGGGCGGCGGGGAGGAAAAGGCAGGGCTTGGTCCCTGCGGTCTTACGGAGGCTGCTTCACTCGCCGCCGTCTCCCCGGGCTCCTGGGCTCCAGCCGCAGGTTGGGCCCCACCCGCCACCTCCGAGGCCTCTGCTGGCTGCAACATAAATGCCGGCCTGGGGTCAGACACAGGACAAGACACAACCAGGACGTGGAAACAGGCCACAGGAGGGCAGCACCCAAGTGAGAGGGCCGCGGGCATCGCCTGGCTGGCAGCAAGGTGAGAGCCGGCCAGTGCCTCGAAGAATCCAGGTAGCTACCCCTGCTGGACAGGCTGGGCCCTGGGCCCAGGAAGCAGCTGAAGAGTAGGCGCTGGCAGGCTGGCAGGCCCCGGGATGTGAGTGACATGCTGTGGAGAAGCCCAGCGCAGGCCCTGGGGTGCCACCCCCAACCCTGCCTCAGAGGTCCTGCCTCTCTCCGCACCAAGACTTCACCCAGCCACAGCCTCCGCCCGCCCACCCCGCTTGACCTGGCACATGGCAGGAACTTGAGGAACCTGTAGACGGTCCGTGCCAGGGGACAGCAGCACACACCTGTCCCAGCCTAAGCACAACCCAGGGCGGGCACAAGGTGACAGTGAAAATTAAAAGAAAATTCTGGAAACTGCCTGGCATAAACCAGTAGGTGCTCTAAATGTTCCTCCTCCTACTCTGGGAGGCTGGGCTGGGAGGCTGAGCTGAAGTGGGTGACCAGGATGGGCTGATGTGCCCGGCCACCCTCACTCCTCACAGCCTTGGTGACAAGCCAGTGCTGGGGCAGCCTAGCTCAGAACCCTGTCCTCACCCTCACGTCCATGGAGGCCTGGTCCCCCCTGCATCCCCTCCTCTTGGCTCTCCTTCCATGCTGCACCCTCAGAGAATGGGGACAAGCCAGACAGGGGCTGCAGGTGGGCACTTACTTGGGCGGGCCCCGGCTCGGCCGTCTGGCTGGGCCAGGCCACAGCAAAGGTGCCCTCGGCAGCGCTGGGCTCCCCGGAAGGCAGGCTGCCGGCTGGACTCTCTGTGGGCTGATGACAAGCCACCAGGAGAGAACAGGGAGGGGGCGGGGAGGCCGGGACGGAAAGGCAAGGGGCAGGGTCACAAGACAAAAGAAGATGTCACCAGCAGCTGGGGTTGGTGGGGGCAGGGTGGGTACCAGTGGAGCCCGGCCGGCCACCCACCTCCCACATCCTCACTCCTACCACCGCCAATGGGACAGGCAGGTGTGACTGTGCTGCCCAGGCTCAGCACCTCCGAAATCCACTTGTCAAAAGGGCCCTGCCAGCTCGCACAAGACTGGCTTTTTCCAGCCTCCTCCGGAGGAAAACCCTGCTGTGGAGCCTCTGGAGCTCCCAGGTGCACAGGCTGCCAGTGTGTGCCCCAAGGGCACCACACACCCACCTGCCCCTCCCAGCACCTCTGCCTGTGTCAGGGGTCTCAGGGACCGAGCCCAGGAAACCCTGTTGGAATTCTGCTTCTACCACAAGTTCTCGGGCAAGTACCGAGCCCTCCCTGAGCCTCTGTGTCCTGAGCTTTCAGGTGACAGTGACACGGGTCCTGTGTGACTTGGCCTTGCACCTGCCTTCAGGCCCTGCTCTCAGAAGGCACCCAGCCACCCTGCCTTCCCCAACTCCCTCAAAGCACCCATTCCTCCCCCTCTTCCCTTCCTCCCCAACAGCTCCCCACTGTCAAAACGCTCAGAGAGCCCGAGAACCTTCCACCCTCCTGCCCTACACTCTGAGGACACTCCTCCATCCTGGGTGACCAGCCTGCTTCTGTCTGGGGGCAAACATTCACAGGCTACGAAAACAGGACCAGCTCTCAGGGGACCCCTGTCTCAAGCTAAACCAAGGAGCCCCTTTTCTGAGGGCCTGCCAGAGGGAGGAGCAGCAGAATGGCTGGAGACGGGCGGCCTCGCCAGCTCGCTGTGCGTGACTCGTGCCTGTGTGTGCTGCATGCGGGGTGTGTGTGGTGTGTGTGCACCTGTGAACGGGCTAGGAGGCCAAGGCACACGCGAAAGAGTGGCCCTCCCAGGGGCTGGACACAGAGCAGACACGCAGCTTACCTCCCAGAGGTCCCACGGAATTGACTGGGCGCAGCAGTGAGGGCGAGAAGGACAGTCAGCACAGAGGTTAGAGACAGGGAGGCAAGCAGTCCCCAGGGACCCACCCCTGCTGGTCCTGGGGGTGGCTCACAGCCAGCCAGACTCCAAGGTGTGCAGGTGGCCAAGCCCGGAGACCTCTAGGGGGCTTCAAGACCCCATGCCAGGATGCAAAATGAGCACAAAGCTGCCAGGAAGTGGTCAGGGACCGTCTCTTGAGAGTTCTCCCAGCTGCCCAGGGCTGCTCCCTGCCCTACAACCAGGACGTGATGAGGGGCGAGGGCTGAGGTGGCAGAGGAGGGGCAGTGACCCAGGCCTAGGTGGGGCCATGTGGCCAGTGGGCAACATGAGTCCAGGTTCAGGCACCTGGAGGCTGGTGGGCCCATGGGCAGTTTCGGGCACAACCAACCTGACCGGAGGGCGTGGGCGCCTTCACAGGGCTTGTCACGGGCGGGAGGGGGTCAAAGTCCAGGTCCAGCAGACTGGCCTGCTCCGAGAAAGGCCCCGGGGCCTCAAACTTGGCAGCAGCAGCAGAGGAGGAAGCAGTTAGTGTTAGGCTGGGAGCCCTCACCCCAGGCGGACGCTGCAGGGGCAGGCACGCACGTGTACACACACACACACACGTACAGAGCAGGAGCACATCCACGCACACACGCTCCCCACTCAGGGCTCCCCAGAGGCCCCTCATAGCTGAGCCGAGGGCCCGTCAGGAGATACCCAAGACCCTCAGTCCTGAGAACACCCAGCTGTCCCACAGCTCAGGGGACAAGGCGTGGAGCAGTCCACATGGCCAAGCCAAAGTATCAGAGAACCCCAAGCCTAGTGGACTCACTTCCTGGAACCAGAGGGCCAAGGCCCCAAGTCCTGCCCCGGGCCCATCCCAGCTGCCAACTTTCCTTTAGGTCCTGCCCTGTCTGGGGAACCCAAGGCAGGGAGGTCACTGCTCTGCCCTTAACCGCCATCTCTGAAGAAAGCACCCTCAGGACACCGTGCACAACCTCTAGGTGCCTCCCACCAGCGGGCGGCCAGCATCTCTCCCCAGTGCCCCCTCCCTGCCCCAGCAACACCCCTTCCCGTCTCAGATAAGTCAGTGAAGCCCAGACAGTAATACCCGCCATGCGCTGAGGAGAGGGTCATCCGCCAGAGAGCGACTATCCTTTCGCTGTCCTGCCCCGGCAGGTGGCACCTCGCCATGCAGGCCCGAGAGTGTCCCTCCATGCCGGGACACAGGCTACTCACCACCCCACGGCCAGGAAGCCTGCGGGCACCAGCATCATGGACAAGGGCAAGCCCAGCCCTGCACCATGCACCCAAAGGGCATGGCTCCCCCACCCCAGACCTGAGCGGGAAGACCAGCTGCCTGGGGCTGGCACACATGGTGGCCAGGGAGGCAGGCATGGCAGGGAGGGACAGGTGCACTTAGAGCCTGGGTGCGGGTGGTCTCTGGGCCACCTCCTGCCCTGTCACACCTTATTCTGGAATGGGCCCGCTGCACAGGCCACAGGCTCCTTCCTCACCTGTTAGATGGGGGCAGATGCCCTCCCAGAGGGTGGCTGAAAATCACACAAGGGGATATAGGAAGTGGCTGGCATGATTCTCCATCCAGTATCTGCCAGTGCCCCTGCCATCCCATCTCCCTCGCCTGCACACACTGGGCACCCCAGGGCAGAGGCACGCTCGAGCCAGAAAGGCCAGCCAGAAGCGGCCCCAGAGGTCCTCAGCCCAGGCCCACACTGCTCTCCCTACAGCGCCCTCTATCCCGCAGAGGGGTCCACGCACCTGCCAGGCCCCTGAACGCAGGCGTCACCCACCCAGCCACCTGCAGCCTCGTATTTAAAGTTCCTTAGTTCTAGCCCTAGTCCTTGCCAGGAGCTTGAGGCCCACCATCCCCAACCCTTCCTAGAGGCGACCACTGTTCTCAGTTCCCAACAGCCACTCCCCACACTCACTCCCTCCAACCTGCCCCTAGACATCGGAGCTGCGCAAAGGGGTTTGCTGGAGGCCACCGCAGCCTGATTGCACAGCCTCCCCTACAGGCGAGGCTCCGTGTGGGAAGGGCCCTGGCTCACCCACAGGAGGGAGTCAAAGTGGGGGTCCTCAACATTCGGGGGCTTCAGAACCACCTGGGGAACCTGGGTTAAAACTGCAGGCCCTTGACCCCTCCCCAGCAGCCACCCCCTCCGCACCAGATCCCCTTCCAGGGAGCCCAGGAATAAGCATGTCCCAGCGATGGGACACGGTGGCCCTGGCCACACTGAGACAAGCCTCCCCATAAGCTGGGCCAGACTAGCATGGGAGGAAGGGGCTTCCTTAGAGCCCCCGGCACGGGTGGGGACAATGACTCCAGTGAGCCCTGGGGCCACACCCATGCTGAGGCCTAGAGGGCTGGCCTTGAGGAGACAGTTCTAGGGGAGTGTGGGGAAGCCCCGCCACCCCTGGGCAAATCTGACAACATGTCAGCCCACTCCAGCACTGGTGCGATGCGCCTCCAGCACAGGCACTCCCACCAGGGCTCCACCATGAAGGACATGAGACTTGGGGCTGCGGGCCAGGCTCCCCAGAGGCAGCTCCCCAGCTGAGCCAAGAACCCATCAGGAGAGACCCAAAACCCTCTGGGGGGCTCCCTGTTGAGCCAAGGGCCTGTGGGGAGAGGGCCAAGCCACCCTGGGGGCTCCCTGCTGCATCTGGGCCTTCCGTGCCTCTTAGGGAGTGTGCACGCTGCAGCTCTGCTCTGCAGCCTGGCCGCTGCCCCTGCCCTCCAGTGGATGACGGCAGCTGTCGGAGCTGAAGTCCAGGTGCTTCAGCCATTCCAGGGCGTTCCAACGCTCCCTGTTCCTGGAAGCCTTCCCCGACAGCCACGGGTCCTTCACCCTCCCCTATCCCCTCTGCCATAGCACCCACTGCACCTCGAGGGCACTGCTGGCGTGACTGCTGCTGCCGGGAGGGGGGCACCTTTCCCCTCTGTGGCCCTGCATCTGGCCTTAGTACATGCTGGGAGATGGGTGATGGAAGATGACAGAAGATGATGGACGGAAGGAAGGAGGGGTGAGAGAGGAAACGGACACTCTCTCTGGCCAGATTCGCGGCTCTTGAGACAGAAGCATAGAGGATGAAGGCCATGCACGCCCGAGAGGGCAGGAAGAGAAGAGGAGGGCTGGGCCGCGGCGGCCGCGGCTGACCTGGGAGGGGGTGGTCACGCTGATCTCAGGGACAAACGTGTCCTCAAACAGGCTGAGGATCTGCTCCTGCTTGACTTCCTTGGACGGGGTGTGTTTGGGAGGCGGAGGGACTGGTGGGCCTTTCCGAAGCTGTGGGTCGGCGGCGGGTGAGGGGCCGCACGGGAAGGCACAGCAGAGCAAGGGGTTTGGGGGAGACAGACAGAGACAAAGACACGGTTAGTCACGCCCCAGGCCACAGCCCCACCCAGGCCACTGAGCAGGACGCAGCAAATGAAGAGCCACTGCGCCCCCAGCCCCCGACATAGACACCAAGACCACAGGCCACCCCCGAGAAGGACACTGAGGCAGGAGGTCCAGAAATGCTGTGTGGAGAGAGAAAAGATAGAGAGGTGAGGGGAGAGAAAGGAGGGAGAGAGAAGAGGGAGAGAGGCCCCGGGCTGTCTGCTGGCCCACTGTGGGAGGGTCTGGTGAGAAGACCGGGAAAGGAAACAATCGCTGAGACACAGCTGAGCCCCAGCCTCCCCCTGCCCACCTCTGCCCTTCCCGAGGGCCCCTCTCCACCTCCCAGGCACAGTGCTGCCCACGGGGAGCCCAGCTCAGACTTGTCTGTCCCTGCAAAGCCAGTGTGGCCCCAGGATGGAGCAGAGGCCGCACCCCTGCCTACCAGGTGGGGGAACCTCAGGCAGGTCACGCCCCCATGAGGCTGGGCTTCCTCTAGTCGGGTGATGACAGCTTCTGCTTCACAGGGGGGTTGTGGGGACTCGATGAATGAAAACACAGAAGGCGCTGGCACCATGTCCAGGCCAGGGGAAGCCTGTTTGGTCCAGGATCCCCCCATGTCCTCAGCCTGCTTCCTAGTCAGCAGTGGAGCAGGGCAGCAGCAGAGAGAAGGGGGAGCTGCGGGACCCCTGGCTGTGAGAACACCCCACCTGGCCGGCCACCACCTAGAGTCTCTGCAAACACCTGGAGGGCCCGCTGGGGGCAAGCGGGGTGGAGACAGGGACAGTCCAGAACCCAAGACCTGCCCCCTTTGCCACCCCACACTCTCCCCTGAGCTGCCTCTCTCTGTCCCTTTAAAGGTCCCGCATGGCCACCTGGCTGGGCTACTCCCTCAGGCCCCTTTAAGAGAGAGAGAGGCCAGGAAGAGGGGCAGGCTGCCCACTCCGGAGATCCACATGCTCTGTGGGCTGAGGGCCCAGAGCCTCTGCTAGGGAGGAAAGGAAGATGCAGACAGAGTCAAACGGCCAAAAGGCCATGGAGAGGGAAGGGGAGGGCGCTACAGTGGGGGCGGGAGCTGGGGAGGGGTGGCAGTCACAGATGCCTCCCAGAAGCATGCAAAGCTGGATGGGGTGGAAGGAGATCAAGGTCCCGGCCCACCCCAGACTGGGTGAAGCCTCAGGTCCACAGCTGCCCAGGCCAGAAAGGGGACAGAGGAGTGGGAGGATGGGGGTCAACAGCAAAGCCAGAGGAGAAAGAGGGAGGGCAGGGCACCTGCCACTGAGATCTCACTCCTACCTGAGATGGGGACTTGGGGAGGGCTGCCCCAGGCGTGGCCCCGCCGGCTGGCTCTGGCTCGTGGTTGACTCTGATCTCAGGGGTGGCGGCAGGGGAGCCATCTGGAGGCGAAGGGCTCTTGTTCCCTTTGGCAGGCGCGTTTTCACTGTGGGGACAGAAAAGAAACGGAGCCCAGTGTTGGGATCCGAGGCACAGGAGATGGACTGGGGAAATGCGCTGACATCTGTGTTAAGGGGTATGAAATCGTGTGTGTGTGTGTGTGTGTGTGTGTGTGTGTGTGTGTGTGAGCAGGAGGGTGGGGTTAGCCAAGGGACCTAGGCTTGCAGGGCTGGAAGTGGGAAGCCTGCCTCGGAGACAGGAACAGCACAAGGAGGGACTCCAGGCTGGAGGTCAATGGTCCCCAGGAATGCAGGCAGGTCCCTTGGAACCACCTGCTGCAGAGGCCAACCACCCCACAGGCTCCATGGGGTCCACCAGAGTCCATGCTGACAGTCCAAGATCCACAGCAGGAGAAAGCCAGACATCCTAGAGGCACAGTGAGTCTCCCATGCCACACACAGCAGGCCCTCTGTTCTGGGACTGCTCCCCAGCCTGCTGCCCTCAGGCCTCATCACTGCCCCCCACCTGTCCATCACAGCACCCTGGCACATGTTTCCAGACCTTGGCTCGCCTTTCCTCTTGGCCACTGAAGGCCATGAGCAGAGCCTGGACAGACAGAGACAGGCATCCTCATCACAGGGGAGCGGGCAGCTGGGGATGGAGGGCACAGGTCCCAAGCCATGGCGTTCAGTGTCAAAACCCAAGGGGGAGGTGGTGTGATGCTGTGCACCCCAGGCATGGGGCGAGGATGCAGGGAGAAAATTCCCTACCGGAACCTGCATAGAAAGGCCTAGAACGGTGCTGCCCAATACAGTTGCCACTAGCCACAGGTGACAATGCAAACTCAAATGAATGAAATTTACATGTAATTTAATTTAAATGAAAAGTACAGCTGTGCGTAGCACTGGCCAGTTTCTAGTGCTCAATAGCTCCATGGGACAACTGGCTCCTGTGCTGGGCATTGCAGGTCTAGAAGCATCGAACGGGAACCAGTGACCGAGTCACCTGGGGACAAACAATGGAACAGCGTAGGCGATGTCACTGACACCATCTTCCCTTTTGGAATTTGTGTTTTGTGGGAATGTATCCTCCTTAAAGAATATATGTCAGTATATACACGTAGTATACACATAGAATTAGAAAACAAAAAACCCACCGTGCTGCAGTGTCTCCTCCCTGGCCCTCCCCAGGCCTCCTTCCCAGCCTTGTTCTCCACTGGTAAGTGCGCTGGTGGCCTGGGCCACCGCCCAAGTGAGGGGCGCCCAGAGGAACGTGCTCAATCAAGCCAGCTGCTCAGAGGCCTGCCCCCCGGCACCGCCTCTGCCTTCCCACCCGACACGCACACGACAGCCCTGCCGGGCAGCACGGCACACGGAGCCAGGTTACGGGTTAGTGGCGCCTGGGAGCCGGCGCAAGGCGCATGCACAGGGCCGGCCAGGCCGCGGGCATCGGGCCCCGCTGCAGCACTCACTGCCGGTACCTGTTCTTCTTTCTGCGCAGCCGCGAAAACAGTTTACTTTTCTTTCTGTGGGGACGGACGGGACATGGAGGCCTTCATTCTGGGAAAGGCCAGCTGCAGAACCGGCCTGTCCCCTTCCCTCATTGCCAATCCCTCTGCTCAGAGGACTAAGGGGCAAAAGCCTCTCCTAAGTACCAGAGGCCTTGCAGAGGGCCTGGACCCATTATCCCCGGTGCCGTGGCTGGTCTCTGCTGTGGCCAGGTGCCCGCGGTGAAGCTAACAGGGCCTGGTGAGGGGCAGGAGGCTTGGGACAGGGGAGATTCGCCCTGCCTGTGGTCCCAGTCCCCAGGGGCTCCAGGTGCGCCCAGAATGCCAGGAAAGGCCCCCAGCCCAACACAGAGTGCACAAGGGGCCACTCTGTGGGAAGGGAGGCTGCTGGGCCTCCACTGCCCTCTCTCTTCCCTCCACCCCCTTCCCAAAGGAAGCCATGGTCCTGGCCAGGACGGCCACCCGTATCCCCTGTTTACCCATCCCAGTGTTCCCACCTGTGCCTACGTCTGTCCCACTGCTTACCCATCCTAGAGTTCCCAGCTGTCCCTCCCTGCCTGATCTTGGATTCACCTTTTGGCCTTTATTCCACAACACCCCCCTCCCTCCCCTCCACCACGTCGCCCTCCTAACCCCCCCACTCCCCCACTCAGGGCACCACGCCCCCTCTGTCAGCCACACCTATTTTATGTTCAGGGAAGCAGGGGGCAATCACCACCACCCGATGCCCGCATCATCCCAGGCAATACTCCAGGTACCCCAGGAAGCAGACAGTTGCCCGGTTTTACAGGGTTCGTCGGTGCTCTCCGCCCTCTGCTGAGACATGCCTGTGTGTATGCACACTCACACCTGTCACAGATAGCCCCAGTCACACGCACATATGCACATATGGCCAGAAAGGAGGCCTCCCAGGCTTGCTGCGTCCTTTGATCCACAGCCAGGGAGCGAGGCGTTTCCCTCCTCCCTCACGCTGTCCTCTCAGGAAGCAGAGACCCCCTCGAAGCCGGGCTTCCCGGAGGGACGGGGGCTGAGGACAGGAAGAGGACCCCATTTGGGTGAGCATAATGCTACCATCCAGGGACATGAGCTTTTCCAGGAGCAGGAGAGGGAAGGGGGCGCTACCTCCCTGCTCTGAGAGGATTGCACACCCTGGAGTCAGCCCTGTTCACACTCCCAGCCCCCAAAGCTGAGCAGGCTGCACACCCCAACCCTGGCTGCTTCTGCTCCACAGTGATCGGGTCAGCTGGCTCAGGGACCCGTGGGCTCCCCAGAGTGCCCCTTCCTTGACGAACACAGCCAGAGGGGCAGGGACATTCGAGACAGAAACCTGCCCTCACCTGCTTCCCGTAGCACAGAGAGGCCAAGACATGGAGGTCCCTAGACTCCCAAGGCCAAACCCACAGGAGACCAGGGAGGGTACCAACAGGGTCACAGGAAGGAGCCGTGCCCCTGCCGTGCACAGAGTCAGGGGTGCCAGGGCCCTCCCCACACGCACCTGGGCTGGGCCTTGACCGTGAAGGTGTTGCTCCCATGCTGCTTCTCCAGGCTGACCAGCACGTCGTTGAGGTTCTGGTTGAGCTGAGGGAGGGACAGTGAGGAGGTGGGGGGCCTCCAGGGCCACCGAACAGCCCACCTTCCCCAAACACCTCTGCTTCTCCCCACTGCCCCCACCCCCTGCCAGGAACAAGCTCCTCTTTCCCCATCTGCAAGAGCAAGGAACCAGCACACCAAACCCAGAAAAACCAGGCGGGCAACGAAATGGGGGCAGTGGGCGACCTCACTAATGCCTGCAGTTCCTGGAAGCCATCTTTTCCCCTCCTTCTACTTAGAGGAATATCCCAAAATGCCGCATACAGCTCGCCCTGCTTTTACATTTTTCTCTTAAAAGTTGTTTTGGCAGACTGTTGATCTTAATTGTTAAGGTCATTGTGCCAAGATGCTTTCAGACCACACTACAACTGCCAGATACTTCACTGACAGCACAGGTGTGAGAGGAGGTTTATTCCTTGCACATGAGCTCATTACTGAGAATATTCCTCTCTTTGATTTGGCCACTAGGCAGCTCAGAGCCAAATTTTCAACCTAATTTATAAACAACTATGCCCTGCGGCATATATTTTTGCGGACTAATTTTATATAAATGTTCCTTCTCTAAAATACCACTCTCTCTATTTTTGAAACTTTTCATTAAGTTGTCTCAAATCTTCGAAGGGAAACAGGAAAAGGTAAGAAGAGAAAGAGAAAGCCTAAAAGGCAAGAAACCACACTCAGGGGTGTGAGTCAGGAGAGACCCTGAGCTGCTTTTCCTCCTCTGACCCTGGGCCTGGAATCCACCATCAGCGCTTCATCCCTCGGGGCCCAAGAGACAAAGCGAGAGCCACCACGGGGGGCGGGGGGGGTGGGGGGGGTGCCGGCCCTGGGTCTCTCAAACTTCAAAGTTCAACAGCTTTGCGTTTTAGCTGCCAGATAGGTTAAAATGAAAATAACGTAACATAGGTACGCTAATCAGACCAGACCCGGTCGTACCGGAGATTCAGGCAGACGAAACAGGCCTATTTAAATGTGTCAAAAACACGGGCGAAAAATTAAAACTGAGCAAATGGTAGTAACTTATTTGTTCCTACAAGTTGGGAAAACGCCACCATTGCCTAACAGGGCACTCCTCGGGCCAAGGTCGCTAGAGAACACCTTCACGGTTTGAAAGGGCTGGTCTACATCCTCAGGCGGTCCTGCCCAGGCAAAGACCCAGACCCGCTCACAGCCTCCCCCGCATGCCCTCCTGCCCTCCTGGGCCTGGGCACTCCTGAAAGGCGCTATTCCACAGGGCCCGGAGGAAGTGCTGTGGCCTCAGGTGTGTGCTGAACCTGGCGGGGAAGGAGGAGCTCAGGCCGCCCCTGCCACGCCGCTGACTCAACCCTTGGCCAGGGCGGAGTGTGGCACCTCAGAGGGGTCCCCAGGGCCTACCTTGCTCATCTCCTTGTGGAAGTTCTCCTCCAGGCCTGCGATGCTCTGGAACGTGTTGACGTAGAAACCTACGCGGCTACAAGAGGGCAGAAGGATGGGGGCCAGGTGAACAGGCAGGTCCGGGCAGCAACTCAGAAACACGCCCACCCATGAGCGACCACACACGCTCATCAGAGACACAAACCCAAGAGGGCATGGGCACCGCAGCTCATCAGCACCACAGCACGTGGGCACCGCAGCAGGTGGGCACCACAGCACGTGGGCACCGCGGCACGTAGGCACTGAAGCACTCGGGCTGGACACCGCGCCGGGCCTCACCTGTTCCACAGGGACGGCAGCTCCTCCTGCAGATCCACATTCATCTCCTCAAACACCTTCTGGGCTTTGATGAGCTCCTCCTCGGCCTGGGGAGCAGCACGTGTCATTCCTCTCTGCTGGGCGTCCATCCCAGTCAGCCCAGCCCCCTGGCAGTCCACCCACCTCCCCACCACCCCTCCTGGCCAGCCAGGACCCTCAGGACATCAAGGAAAGGGAGAACTGAGCAGCCACTGCCAAAGAAAGGCCCAGGTGGCCGGGAGGGCAGTGAGCGGCGAGTAGGGCTCATAAAAGGGACAAGACGGGGGCTGGGCGAGCTGGACACAGGGCATGCGCAGAGGCAGACCCTAGACCCAGCCAAGTGGGGACCCCGCCACTTCCACACGAACCCCCTCAGGCTACTCAGCCCTGCCGCTGACTTCAGGTTCTCGTGGCAGCGTCTGTCGCTGCCTTCCCCCCGCCCCGCCCCACCCCTGTCCCCGAGGGCTCCCTCCCTGTTTCTGAGGGCCAGCTCCTGGCAGCCTCAGCCACCAGCCTTCACTTCACCTCACAGGGACGGCCCTTCCACAAAGCCCTCTCTCTCCTGTGACCTGTCCCCACCAGAGGGAGACCAGAGGCAGCCACACCGGCACCTAGGAACGGCAGGAGGACCCTAGAGGAGGGTGCAGGCCAGGGAGGAGGAGGCCGGGGGGCTAGACGGTGCCTGGTCCCACTCCTGGCCCACACTGTCCCCAGGGCAGGCCCTGTGCCCTCCACGCTGCTCACACCCACCAGGCGGTGGCGCTCAGGCCCCATCGCAGGGCCACCGAGCGCTGGGGAAGGGACTGCGGGCAGCCGGTGAGTCACAGACCCCACCTGGTGGAAGGGGTTCTGCTGGCTCACTCTGGGAGGGCACTGCAGGCTGGGCTGGGGAGACTGACTCAGGGGTACTCAGAGTCAGGGTCTGAGTCATAGCCTAGGAACGTGTGGGGCCCCACCTAGGGAAACTACCCGCTGGCAGCCTCACGTTCCCAGGCAGGGGCTGGGGCTCAGGATGGGCCGCCTTCTGGCAAAGGCAGCCAGATGGCTGGAAGGCCACTTATCCACAAAGCACACAACTGCCCCAAGCCCAGCCAGCTGTCCCATTCAGCCTCAGGACTGGACTAGGTCAGCCCCCTGTCCCCAGTGACTTGGGGTGGGACTGGAGGAGGGGCCACCACGGCTTCTGTCAACAGCTACATTGAGCTACTTGCTAGAGTGGGCGTAGGCTCCTTGCCTGGCTTTTTAGAGTCTAATAAAAATTTAAAGGCAGGATAAAGGGGGAGTAAGAGAATGTCTATCCAAACATGCATGCCTCTCTTAGAATGGATCAGATCTGGGGGCCCTGGGCACCCCACACCAGGGCCAGTGGAGAATTCTGCCCCTCCTCCCTCTCCAGGCTGTGGCTAGGCCATCCCTGCCCTACTCCTCTGGGCATCCCAGTACATGGCAGGGGGGCTGCCAGCCATGGTTCTATGGAGCCCATACAATGAGTGACTCCTAGGGGTCCTGTTGTGAGCTGAGCACCATCACTCATGCCCCTGCCCCCCACTGCCAGGAGTGGGCCTAAAGTCCCACATTCCACAAGAACCTGCCTGGACTCCCCCCCCAAACCCCGGTACCGACTAGGACCCGCTCTCCATGATGACACAGCCACCACCCCAACCCCCCAGATGGCAATGGTGGGGACAGCAGTGAAGACAGTGCCACAGCTTGTCTAGGGGACACCTCTGCACCCAGCCGTGGTCACGCAGCCCAACACTGCAGAGAACACGAGTGGGGACAGTTCCATCTGAGAGCTCCTGAAGTCAGGACCTGTGTCTTGTATTCCCTTTGGGTGACACTCCTCATGTTCTGCCTCCTTCGGAAGCATGTGGAAGGGGCAGGGAGTGAGGTGAGGGCTGTCTGCCATGAGGAGGGCGTGCCACCCCCATGGCTCCACTGAAGCTAGCAGTGGGGGAGGGCAGAGTCACAGGAGACCGGGGTCCCGAGGACAGCGTTCAGGAGGCCAGGGTGGGTGTGGAGAGCAGGTGAGAAATAGCCCAGGGGCCGCGTGGAGCTGGCCAGCCCCCCAGGCGCAGCCTGGAGAGGATGCACTGTCTCCTCAAAGTCAAGTCCCCCAGCAGGGCCCCCCCCCGGGGTCCCAGCGGTCCCATCTCACTGCCAGCCAGCTGCCGACAGTTCACTCCAAAAGCTCTCCAGCCTCCAGCCAGGTATGGAGGGGTGGGGACAAGGAGGATGTGCTTAAATAAAGGTGGCACCCAAATGGGACAGCCAGTTTGGCCAAAATGGGAAACATCTACAGCCCAGCACCCAAAGATGTGATCACATGCCTTACCCAGGGTGGGGGTGGGAGCAGGGAATCCCAGCCACACCCATCCCAGGAGCCCAAAAGCAGTGGGCAGGCCCCATAGCCTCCTAAGGGGTTCTCCCAACCAAAAAAAAAAGTTTCACCTGTTTCAGGGAAAATGATTCAGAAACCCCAGTCAATAGTCACATTCCTCCTCCAGCCCAAGTGCTGAACTGACTGGCAGGGCACCCCAACTCCAGCCCCGGATTCTTCCTCCACCTCCAGAGTCAGATGAAGTCTCGGGCCTATCAGAGGACCCCTAGGCATCACCCCCAGCTCCTGGCTTTCCAAGGGCACCCTGACCTCAGGATGAGGCTGTCAACACTCAGTGCCTCCAAAGTCAGCTATGGCCTAAAAGAAATCAGGCAGCACATCAGGTGAGAAATTGGACAGGCAGGGCAGGAGCAGTGGCTCACGCTTGTAATCCCAGCATTTTGGGAGGCAGAGGCAGGTGGATCACTTGGGCCCAGGAGTTCAAGACCAGCCTGGGCATCATAATGGGACACAACCTCTACAAAACATTAAAGATTAGCCAGGCATGGTGATGCGTGCCTGTGGTCCCAGCTATTTGGGAGGCTGAGGCAGGAGGATCACTTGAGTTGGGGAGGTCGAGGCTGCAGTGAGTCACGATTGCTCCACTGTACTCCAGCCTGGGGAACAGAGCGAGACTCCTTCAAATAAAAAAAAAATAGAAAATGAAAATGGACAGCAAGCCATGCCAAACCCACCCAGAGCTCTCCTCATCGCAGGCACTCAATGAAAATGATGAAATCAAGAGGCAGCTTGGAAAAGATAAGGCAGCTGGCCAGAGAGAAAGCCAACCTTCTGGGCCGGGCCCCTACCCCCGGCCCGTTGGGAATATGAAGAAGTGTGAGGGCCTCATCCAGGCTATGACTACGCTGACCTGAAATGTGCCTCAGTTTCACTGGAAAGAAAACCACGTGACCCTCCTCTGACAGGGTACTGCATCCAGCGGTCCCTGGCCACACCGTGACCCATTTGGAGGACAGGGGGCTGATAAGACCATAGCATTTATGGCCAAGATGGTGAGATGGCCCAGGAGTTTTGTACAAACAGCCTCCTCCAGGAAGCCCTCCAGGAACACTGTGGTGCGGGTCACTTGCCCTCCATGAATCCCCAAAAGCCGACCCTCCAGGGCCCATGCTTCCCCTCCAGGTCTCAGCATCCCAACCAGACTGGAGGGTCCTCCCAGTAACTCCTCCAGAGTCGCCATGGGAGCCACAAGTCCCAGGGAAATGATGCAGGGGCATGATTCAGGAGAGCCCCAACTGTCCCCTAACTGGCTCAGGCCCCAGGCTGTGATGTGCCTCTCTGGGAAGCTTTGTCTGCTCCGTAAATTCAAGATGATCTCAGAGTTGTCATGAGGCTTGAAGGAGACAGGCATGGTAGCACAGGGGCCTGATGATGTCACCTCCCTCCCCAAAGGAGCCCTCACAGAGGGCAAATGGTTCAAAGGCATGCCTGGAACACCTAGGATTTCAGAGGAGTCTCCAGGAATGACCACAGATGCAGCTGAAGAGCGGGCACACCTACATCCCCACCCAGGTCACACGGAGCCCATCAGCCGGTTCTCTGACCCCTCCATTTGACTTCAGGTCTCCTCTGAAGCAGGAGCTCTCCCAGCAGAGGCCTTTGAAAACACCCTGCCTGGCCTGCCAGGCTCAGACACCAGCCCTGCATCCCGGTGGCGCAGGGCGAGAGGACAGGACCACAGACCAGAAGGCACCAGCACGTGCAAGGTTAGAAGCCAGCGTCACCTGATTTCGGAGCAGGTTAGTTTGAGCTACGAGATGAGCCTGCAGTTTGCCTTGGCACCACTGGGGGGCGGCTTTCTCAAGCAGCGAGACAGGCTGGGGTGGGGAGGTCAAGGCAAAGGAGGGTGGAGAGACCAGGGAGGTGGGGAGAGAGAAACAGAGACACACAGATTAAACGCACGTCCACACGCCCCACACGCAGGGGCTGCCCCAAGTAGATATGGGCCCTTGAGGCCGTGAGAATCAGGGGAAGCCTGAGGGGGCAAGGAGAGGGGGTGAACTCCAACTGCAGAGGCAAAGGTGAGCGTGGTTAGCAGCACAGGGGACCTGGCAAGCACGGCCTTGCCTGGAGGAGGGGCCGCCCCAGCCCCTCGCCTTAGGATGAGTGGGGCCAGCCCTGCACCCACCCGGCTCTCTCCAGCCAGGGACGGGTCACCTGGGATCTCATGATGGAATTCCACCCAGCTCGTCAAGCAGGGCGGCACCGTTCCAGGGAGACCCAAGAGGCCCACTCTCAGGCTGGCGGGTGGCCTGGATCGGGGCTGTGGGGCCAGGAATGGGCCTATGGTGAGCCCCACCCGGACACCCACAGAGGCCTCTCACTCACCGGCCTGGGCCCAGCACTGTCCGCCCCCCCAGCTCAGCCACCTGGGCCCAGGCAGAAGGAAGGCTCCACCCTCGGGTCTTGGACATCTGCCTTTCTCAGCCCCCTGCAGACGCCGCCCCACTCCAGCCCCTACCTTGGCGATTTTGGCTTCATCCTTCTTTTTGGCGGTTTGCAGAGACTCGTAGTGGTGCCGGGCACTGTCATAGTCCACAAGCTTGCGCCCCCGCTTGGCGATGCGAGACTGGGGCAGATGGGGGAGGGTGCTGAGTGGGGTCTGGCATCCCTCCTGAGACTCCAGAGACCCTACATGGACCCTTAGGGCAGGCAGGAGACCCCAGCTCCACAGGATCCCTTGAGCCCCGGTTGCTGGAACCCTTCTGGTGGCAGAGAGCTCACCCCTGCCAGCGGTCCAGCCCCACTGTGTGAAACATTTTCTTGCACATGAGCCCATGTGTCCGCGTCCACCAGCTGGTGACGTGTCAGCCAAGTCTCTTCCTCAGCCTGACCCCCGGCTTCTCATCTCCAGAGCCACCAACATCAGACTCAGGGAGCTTGAGGCCACTGCACTGGGGGCCCCTGAGGCCAGCATGAGCATGACACCCACCTCCCACCCACCAAGGGGATCTTGTCAACCCACTGATCAGCCTCGGCTCCAAGTGCACGTCATCCGGAGATCACTCGCCTCGGTGGAGACCAGAGACACTGCCGCCTCCTAGCACCCACCCAGGCCCGGCAGAGACAGCAGGCTGTGAATGCACACACCACACAGAGACACCCACACGTGCAGACCCAGACAACAAACAGGTGACATGCACACATACTCTTCCAAGCACACATGGTGTAAACATAGGGGACCTGCAGGCACACACATCCCTCGGCCCTGCTCCCCCTTCTACGCCTTCCACAATCACACAGCCAGCCACTCCGCAGCCACACACACGCACACACACACACACATGCCGTGGGACCCCCTCCCACAGCCCTGAGACCCAAAGGGACAGGAAGACCCAGGTCTAGGGAATGGGGGCGGCGGGCTGGCAACAGAGGGAGCAGCTCTGGAGGATAAAACGCTAGGTCAGGGGCTTCCTGCCTCCAGGGCAGCCTCCTCCTGGCCTGAGCTGCACGCCCTGGGCCCTGTCCTCTCTCCAGACCCCTCCAGGAAGCGAGGGACCTGCAAGTGGGCAGATCTGCAAGCAGGACTCTCACCTTGATGTCAGGGAATTGGCCCAGGTACGTGTCCATGGTCAGCAGCGCCTGGTCCACCAGCTTCTGGTGGTAATCCATCCACAGCAGGTCATTGTTCTGAGATGGGCAAGAACACGACAATGTCACCAGGGTGCTGGGCCACCCTTGCCCCGGCGCTCACCTCCCAGGGACCTGTCCCAGCCCCATCTCTTCACAGCTTGGTAGCTTCTCAGAGCCTCAGTTTCCCCATGTGTAAGATGGGGGCAACAGTTCCTGCCCTACTGGTGACTGTGAGGATCAGATACGCTGAGGACTGGGGTCAGCCAGGGAGGCTTTGTGAGTCGTGAGCCGTAACACACAAGTAAGGACGACCACGACCCACCATCTGACCCACCTTGGTGTGAGGGCGTGTCAGGAGAAGAGCCCTCAGAGAGGGAGGGCAGCTTGCCCCAGGGCACACAGCACGCAAACACCCGAGAACCACAGCGGCTTGTCCCAGAGGGCCCGGCCCAGTGGGAAGGGAGCTGAGGCCAGAGCGCCCTCCAGGAAGGGCCAGAGCCGCCGGTCCCACGCTCACCTCTGCGATCTTGTTGGCCTCATCCCTGCCGGGCCAGTCGGGCTCATACACCTCCTGCAGACACTCGTTCAGCTTCTTGGAGGCCTCGTGCATGGCTGTGGGGCAGGAAGGAAGGTGCGGACCTCCCACTGATAGCCCTCGCCCACCCTCCCAGCTCTGCACCCACCAGCTCCCGCTGGGTGCACCCTGCCTGCCTCCTACCTTTGACGGAGGCCAGGTAGGTCCGGAGATCCTTCTGCAGCCGGGTGCCTTCAGTCTGCAAAGAAAAGACTGGTGGCCCACCCGGTCCCTGACCCTCTCCTTCCTGCCCCCCTCACATAAATGAACCAACCAGGCTGCTCTCCTGACAGCAGCCACTGATCAGCTGACTTCCCAACAGGACAGCAGCTGGCACCTGCCCTCTTCCAGATGGCATTTGCAGCCTGGGAAGGAAAGCAGGAAGACAAGGACCACCCTGCAGGATGACAGGTTGTGCGTACGGCTGAATGACACACAGACAGCACAGCACCCGCGAGCAGCAGGACCATCACTCACAGACCTGCACTCAGACACCTGCGGACAAGTGGCCGAGCACAGGAGTACAGCCATGGCAGGTGTGGTGACCGCCAGTCCCCCTGTGCCACAAGCTCAGGAGGTGCCTGGGGACAGAGAGCTCCCACCGCCTCTCACTAGGGAAAGGGGGCCCAGTCCGAGCCTGTACAGGGACAGAAGACCTGCGGAAGAGATGGCATTGGAGCAGAGGTGCAGAATGCGGGGGTCATGGCCAGGACTCTAAGGACACTAGGGACATAGGCTGTAGAGGGAAAAGGCTCAGCGGGCAGTGGGCTGGGTGGTGACACTCCCTGAGCTGGGAGGGTGGTCTCCAGGGGCCTCCTGAGACAGCAGGACCAGCTGAGAGGCTAGAAGCCTGGGACGGGCCTCAAGTCCCTCTTGGACATCAAAACCAGAGCCAGGAAAGCTGAGTGAAGAACTCCAGGTTCCAGGAGGGGTGAACAACAGGCGAGGCCAGCACTGAGGTCTGAGACCACGCTCAGTGAGACGCGGAAGTTTCCAGAAGCATGTGCAAAGAGTGGGCCACACACAGGCTTTGAGGCCATGCAGACCCAGCTGTCCCTTACTAGCCACGCAGCCCTAAACAAGCTAGTGAGCCATCTGAACCTCAGTCTCCTCATCTTTCAACGGAAGGTAAATGATCCCTGCCTGGCACTCCTCAGATCCAGTGAGCAGGCTCAGGAGATGTGCCTCATGCTAAGGACAGGAACGCAAGGCCGAGAGGGGACTTGGGAGAGCGGCAGTGGCTGAGGCTGACCTTCGAAGGGAAGGACACCATCCTGGCCTCTCCTCCCTGCCGCCAGCTCAAGCCTCAGAGACATCCATGTTCTGGACGCCTCCTGCCCCGGAGGAGGGACAGCTGGCCCGGTCCCAGGAGACCCAGCACGCCTGCAGAGCTCCAGCCTGGCCAGCTTCATGCTTGCACAAGAGCTGGAAGGTGGCCCCATCCGTTCAGCTCAATCTCCAGGCAAAGGCCAGCCGGGACCCGGCCACCTCCACAGACTCACCCCGGCACAACACCCTCAAACCCACTTCTGTCTCCCCACTATGGGCCTCTCCCTGTCCGCAGCCGAGGCTGCTCTTTCTGCCCTGGTGCCCTGGAGGTCAGCACCTTCCATGCAGACATCTTGACACCCCTGCCCCACCTGATAGCACAGAAGCGGACAGAGGGTCAGCGACCAGCCCAGCCACGCAGAGACTGGGGGAGCCCATGAGCGCCTCCAAGCCTGGGCACGCAGCTGCAGCGTGTTTTGTGGGTAATGGGTAGGGACGCGGCCCTGAGAACCCACAGATCTGCCTGTTACGATGAATGCTTCCGTGTGGCAGCAGAGACAGCCACAGGAAGGTCTTACGAGCAGCACATAAGATGTTATAGGATTTTAAAAAGAGGAGGTGTGAAGAAAAAAACACTCTCTAAAATTCCTTTCATCCTGCATTGAGTAGGGTGTACAACACTGGCCAGGCGTCATTCTTACGGACATCCAAGTTCAAGGCCCTCCGATGAAAGACTGAGTGAAGAAAGAGACTGCCGCTCCACCGTGGACATCAGACCTCCCTGGAATTCCATCGGGGTGGGATGGAGACCCCTCGGGGCTGAGGATGAGGAAGGGTCCGTCCCACTCCTGACACAGCCACCCTCAGTCTTCACAATTAAAGGCTTTGTTGGTTGAGACGAGGATTAAAGTGTGTTCATAATGGGATGCTATTGTGTCTCCTGATGTCACAGAATCTTCCAGATCCAGCTTCTCTCCCTGCCAAGCCTCCACCATCGCAGCCACACCTCCCACGCCCTCCTCACCCTTCCTCCCTAGCAGGGTTCCCATGGGGTGGGTCGCTGTGTCCCCCATACCCCGGCTTCAGGCTGCATCACGGCCCCTAGTGATTTCCAAACAACACTGGGCTGTGGCCGGCACGTGGCATGCAGCGTAAGGGGCCGGCCGGAGCGCAGCCTCCCTGTGCCCACTGCAGCTGGCTTCCCAAACCAGTCACCAGGGTACACGCAGCCCTCCCGCACTGAGGCCCCAGCCAGCGGCCGTCTGCAGGGCAGTGCCCAGGCCAGCACAGAACACTGTGTGTTTGCTTTCAGACCGGCTCCCTCAGCCACTAAACAGGGATCTGAGAAACAATTCTCTGGGGGTCCCAGAGTTCAGAGTCCAGCTGGGGAAGGTCAGATTCAGGAGCCACTGCCCACCTCAGCCCATGCCCCAGCTACAGGACTTGGGGGAGTCAGGAAGGGACAGGCACAGCTCCAGTGTGGCTGGGCTCAGCCGGCATCCCCACCACCCTGCTGCATCTCCTGGATATCAGTCCCCACAGGTGGCCTGGGCGCCCGAGTCCCCGTGTTCCCAGTGGGTCTGGGGGCAGGGACACCCCTCCCGCAGGGACCCCCTCTAGCTCCAGCTCTGAACCTCGCCCCCTGACCATCAATGCCGGGAGTGACCATCACTCAATAGCCAGGGATGCCCACTTTGAGGAAAACCTTGGGTAGGCCCTGAGGACAAGAAGGAATCAGAACTGTCCCAACTCAGTGACAGGCAAATAGCAATGACAGCCCTGGGGCCTGGAGGGCTACAGATGGCCCCTAGGAAGAAAAGCCAGCTCTCCTGAGACACCCAGATGGCTTCCAGAAGGGCCTGTGCCGGGTGTGCAGTATTCTAGGGGAAGGGCAAGGGGCCTCATGGGCACTTAGAGCAAGGGCAGAAGGCAGGGGTGCCACTGTGACCAGCAGCAGGTGGGCCCAGGAGGGGCTGAGCACCTGGGTCCTTGTGAGAGCAGGTGACAGCAAGGTGACCTACACCCTCTCCTAGGGACCCCCCCTCCGCATAGGAAGGAGTGAGAGGCTCGCTTCTTCAAAGACTAAATCACCTGCCATCCTTGTCCCTCCTAGCGCTAAGCCCACTAGGTGTGGGGCTCACAGATAAAGAGGCAGGAAAAAGCTCAGCCTCCAGGCTTCCCACGCCCCATTCTCTCTCTCCTTCCACAGGGCCCCCAAGCCCACTGCAGCCTCCTAAATCCACTCCCTTGATATCAGTGACCCTCACTCCATTCCCTCCCAGTCCCCACACCCAGCCCCACACCCTGCCAGCCCCACACACCAATCAAATCCAGAACTGGCTGCCTTGGCCCCAGCCTTGAACAAGACTTTAAAACTGACACCCCAACTACCATCCCTGGCCCCTAAAAAGCCAGCCACACCGCCAAACCCGAGCCTGAGAGCAGACAGAGGCCCAGCTCGGGACCACTCCATAGCCACACCCTGGCAGCCGCCTGGCAGCGCTCAACACTGACTATCTTTAGCCCTGGCCTCTCTGCCCAGCCCCTCTATCCAAGGAGCAGTGAGTGACTGCTTGCCCAGAGTCAGGGACCAAGAGGGGGTAACTCTGAGGGACAGTGGGCACAGCAACACTGTGGTTTCAGCCCTGGGGCCGGGCCACATGGAACCTCAGCTCCCAGACCTGTGCTTCCCTCACCCTCTGCCAAAGCTCAGCCTGTTCTAAGGGACCCCAGCCCTCCACCCCTAACCTGTCCCCCCAGCCTAGCCAGCTGCCCTCAGGACAAGGGATCAGCTCCAGAGAGGAAACTCAAGAGTGAGCCAAAGGCCACAGAGCCTGGATTTCAATCCCTAACACCCACACCAGCTGTGTAGCCCTGGAAGATGTGCTTACCCTCTCTAAGCCTCAAGTGCCTCATCTGCAAAATGAGGAGAATATCAGCATCCATTTCAGGGACTGCAAAGTTGTCTGTCAAACACACAGCACTTACTGGCCCATGGCCACAGCAACTCCTTAAAGGGCCTTCAGAGCAACCGACAACCCGCTGAAGCGAGCTGAGTAGGGACACGTCCCGGGGCTTCCCAGAGACAGAATCGGAACCTAAGACCAGGTTTCTTGTTTACGCCTATATTTTGCAGGTGAGGAAACTGAGGCCCACGGGGCCCTGGGAAGTTCCTATCTACAGAGGCAGTAGACATTCCCTGTCATGGCGTCTACCTGGGCCTTGAAACTCCTCCCATAACTGGCCTAGAGGACAAGCAGCCAAGGTGGCTCCCCAATCCCTGTCCGGTGAAGCCTGTCAGGCTGCGTCCCTCTGGCAAGCCAAGGCTGGTTTGACCCTGGGGCCTCTGCCCCGTGCTCCTGGTCCTCTCCCAGAATGTTCCTGGCCCTCCCAGCTGCACCCTGTCCCTCTCCCAGAATGCTCCCGGCCCTCTCCCAGAATACTCCCAGCCCTCCCAGCTGCTCCCAGCCCTCCCAGCTGCTCCCAGACCCTGACCAGTGAGCAGTCAGGGTTCTCCAAAGGAGACCCCTTCCCCAGGTTCCATGCCAGCTGCAGAGGCTTTGGTGGGCGCCTTCAGTGCTTTCCAGGCCTCAGACACGGACAAAGAGTATAGAGAGGCCTGGTCCCCTAGAGCCCAGGGGCTCACCCCACCCTTTCCCGAGCTGAGCTTAGACTCTGACCTCACACCCCATGCCCGGTCCCATTCCTCTTGGCCTCCTTCCCTGGCCTCCCTCCCCACCTGTCACTCCCTGGGGCTGGCCTGCAAAAGCCAGTGAGCCGTGGTGCAGCTCCCCCTCCTTGCTACTTCAGTCCTCCCCAGGGAGGGGGAATTGCCAGAGTCATCTCCTGTCCTCACACAGCTGCAGCAGTGGCTACGGACTTAGCAGATCTCCAGGGGAAGCTTCAGGGGTGGCCCAGGGCAGGTATTCTGAGCCCTTAAGCAGGAAAGCCCTCTCTATACCCAACCACTTCCTCCACAGTGCCAGTGTGATCGCAGCCTTCTGTCACTGGCCCCTGGCCTAAAAAGGCCCTTGGTAAGGATGTCCTGGAAGTCCCTTCCAGGCTTTGGAGCTAGGCAAGTATGGATCTGAATCCACTTCCAGAGCTAGATGGCCTTGGGCAAATTATCCAACTCCACCTCAGCTGCTTCACCTACCAAAGGGGAACGGTGGTACGGGCGCCTTACAGAGCCATTGGGAGGTGTCCACAGCCATCTCCAATTGGCCCAGCCTTGAGCCTGCCACAGAGCCGGGCACTCACCATGCTCAGCAGATGCCTAAATCAAATCCAGCCTGCTCCGCCCCCACGCTGACAGCTGCAGATGCCACTCTCCTGGCAAGAAGCTTCTACAGCTACCATTGCCCCTGACACGCAGTTTCCCCGAGTCTGGCCACGATCTATTGCCTGCTCCTGTCCCACCCCCCCTCCCCCAGCTACCCTTCCTATGTCTCTTACCGAGGACCTAAAGAATACGTACCCCCACCCTCCTCTTTCCCAGCATGCATGGCCTGTGCGGCCTTCTCCAGGAAGTCTTCCATGATCTTGTCGGCCCACACTGATTTCCCTCCTCCAAGATCTCGTACTCCACAAATTCAATTCGTGCCATTTTCCAGCTGGCAGCTGACTTTTCACAGACTCCCTAAGGCCAAGGGCCACCCACACTCACCAGCTGCTTGTTGAAGTTCTGGACGCACTGCTCAAACTGCTCATCCTTGGTCTCATCTGCCTTCCCCAGCTTCTGGAGGACCTGCCGAGGCCAGGAGGGAAGGGGAGAGTGTTACCTGGGAAAGGACAGTGACCAACCCAGGAGTGTTCCGTCACCAACACCACAGACCAGGGTCTTGGAAGCCTCTAGCCAACATCGCCCAGTGCTGGGTGCCCTCCCAGGGCATGGCTGGGTCCACCCGGTCTTCAGGACACCCCACCCTCTACCCAGGGCTCAACAATCAGGCAAAAGTGGAGCTTAGGACAGGCTTATAGTGACCACAGCCAGGAGTAGGGGGGCTTCAGAGGCAGCAGGAAGGATCAGGCCTCCTCCTTGCTGACCTCACACTACACCCCTGGGTGCTCTGCCCCCACCCTGTCAGCTGTAAAGTGAGCCAAGCAGAAGTGGGGCCAAGCAGGGGCAGCCCCCCTTCCCCAAATGACTCCATTCCCTGGGCCCAAGGCCCATGAATGCCACAGGCATCAGCAGAGCAGGCCCTGAACCGGCAGGAGCCACCTCCTAACAAGGAGGGCAGCAAGGGGTGGCTCGGGGCTGCCAGGCCAGTCGGAGTCCGCTTCTGACCTGACTGGGTTTTTAGGCGTGACCTGCCCCAGACACTCTGCTCCCTCCTGCACACGCGCGTGCACACACACTCACACAAGGCACACAAGGGCACACACATGGGCTCACAGCCACTCTGCTGGCAGCCAAGAGTCTCAGAGGCAGACCCCCTGGTGAGAGGCAGCTGTCCTCCTCCTTCAGCTGTGTTGGTGGGGGAGGGGACCGGTGGGCAAGGGCCGAGAAGGGGAGCCACATCGGGGCGGGGAAAGCTCCAGGGAAGGAAGGCGCCGGCTCAGGACCCTGAAAGCACATGCTGACCACCATGCCCTCCCAGACTTCCCTCACTGCGCCTGCTCCCCCAACCCCAGAGCTCCCCATGAGGGTTAGAGTGGTGGGGGCAGGGAGGCAAAATACAGAGGGAAGGGGGGATGAGGGGCAGGGTAGGGAAGAACAGGAGAAGAAAAGGACAAGGAGCCAGGGCTCAGAAAAGGGATGAGGAGTGCGGGGGTCGGGGGGTGCTGGGGAGTGGAGGGGAAGGGCAGGGACACACCAGTCTGCAGCCTGGGGGGCACCTCCATCAGGGCGGAAAAAGGGCCAACACTGACGGCTCAGCAGAGGCCTCTCCCAGGCACTGACCAAGACCCCACAAGAATGAGAAGGAAACGGGGTAAGGGGTGGGAGTGGAAAGTGAAGGGAGAAAAGGTGGGCCCAGGAGCAGTGGGGAGCCCCATGAACAAGGGGCGAGCAGACCCACAGACACAGCCTCCCTTCCAAGACCCAGAGCCAGGCTACGTTGCCAAGAACGTCAGCTTTGCCTGCCCAGGGCCCAGGCCAGGGTCCTGCACTGAGGGATGCCTGGTTCCAGGACAGAGCCGGGCCCCTTCCCATCCTGCCTGCCCTTGCAGGGCCTGTGGTGCCCTGCTGCACTTCCCCCACCCGGCCCAGGAGCCCTGGCAAGGCCAGCTGCTCTTGTCCATCTTCCACCAAGCACCTGCTCTGTGCCCGGCCTTGAGCACCTTGGCTGGTGCAGCAGAGAAGAATCACATGTGGGTCTCTGTCCTGACACAGGGGAACACTTAGGGCTGTGGGACCCTGGGGTGGAGATCCCATCTAACCTGGGCAGTCAGGGAAGACTTCCTGGAGGGGGTGACAGCTCAGACAGAGGGGAGGGGCTACAACAAAGGAGACCAGAAAGAGGGAGCATTTGACTGGGGAGTTTTGAATTGCTCACGGTGACTGGAGGTCACAGAGGATGGTGCGGGAAGGTGAGTGGCAGGCAGGGGGCAGGTGGGCACTGGGAGGCAGCACTGACGATACTGTGCTACTATGGTCAGGGCACAGCCCATGGGCAAGGGCAGCTGGATGCCAAGGGCTGACGCTGGAATGAGAGGAAAAACAAAACAAAACCCACATGAGCAAGAAAATGGGCACTGCACAGTCACAGGCTCCCCACTGCTGCCCTGGCAGCCACACCCAGGCGGTGGAAGGGACCCCAGAAAGTGAGTTGAGTTGGGGAGGTACCTCGCCCAGCTCAGCACAGAGCTTGGGTAGGCAAGTCAGCCCCTCTGCTGAGGTGCCCGCCCCATAGCCCCACCACCTCCAAAGACAGGAAGAGGCCACCAGATGGAAAAGAACTCCCAGAAGTATACCAGGGTCACCAGAGAGACCCAGAAGCTCTCAGAAACAGGTCAGGGACTGGTCAACGCCCAAGAAAGGAGCAGCAGGGAGGAGGTCACCTCCATGCCTTGCTCTCCTTCTCCCTGGGAAGACAGACACAGTCAGCCAGCAAAAGGTCCCCAGTCTGTCCCACCCACACTGGACATCAGGGCTCTCGAGGTATGCAGAGGCAGACGCACACTCGACCCAGTTCACAAACACTGCTGTGTGCTCTGCACAGACAGCTGGAGCCCACAGGGAGATCTTCCAGCCTTGAGAATGAGAAGCCAGCCCAGGTGAGTCTCCATCCAGCAGTGACAAGACGCTTGGGAAAAGGGACACCTACACTCTGAGCCTCAATCTACAAAATGAAGTGAACATCAGCACCCTCCTCAAGGATTACAAAGATCATGTCTATAAAGTGCATAGCAGAACCTGGTCCACAGTATTCAAGAAATGGCCAATCCCTAAAGGCCTTCGGAGGGTAATGTACAGAGGGCAATGTGCAGAGGGCGATGTGCAGAGGGCGATGTGCAGAGGGCCATGTGCAG
>NW_022437184.1:94079-94247 GCF_009761245.1 Sapajus apella
GAGGGAGAGGTGCAGAGGGCGATGTGCAGAGGGTGATGTGCAGAGGGAGATGTGCAGAGGGCCATGTGCAGTGGGAGATGTGCAGTGGGAGACGTGCAGAGGGCCATGTGCAGAGGGCGACGTGCAGAGGGCGACGTGCAGAGGGCCATGTGCAGAGGGCGACGTGCA
>NW_022437184.1:94257-95781 GCF_009761245.1 Sapajus apella
TGCAGAGGGCGACGTGCAGAGGGCCATGTGCAGAGGGCGACGTGCAGAGGGCGACGTGCAGATGGTGACGTGCAGAGGGCCATGTGCAGAGGGCGATGTGCAGAGGGGCATGTGCAGAGGGCGATGTGAAGAGGGCGATGTGCAGAGGGGCATGTGCAGAGGGGCATGTGCAGAGGGCGATGTGCAGAGGGCGATGTGCAGGGGGAGATGTGCAGAGGGAGATGTGCAGAGGGCGATGTGCAGAGGGCGATGTGCAGAGGGCGATGTGCAGAGGATGATGTGTAGAGGGTGATGTGCAGAGGGCGATGTGCAGAGGGCGATGTGCAGAGGATGATGTGTAGAGGGTGATGTGCAGAGGGCGATGTGCAGAGGGCGATGTGCAGAGGGGCATGTGCAGAGGGCGATGTGCAGAGGGTGATGTACAGAGCAACCTTCACACAGTTGGCAGATGGGCCTGACTGACACCACCAGCCCTCACACCATGTCCAGGCTGATGGCATCCCAAGATGCTTGACAGAAGTCACAGATGCACACACATTATGTGCACATGGCAAACTCCTATGCATCCTTCAAAACCTCGCTCAGGTGACATCACTCTGAACTGTCCCTGATCTCTCCTTCCCTCAGAACACGCTGCAGCACTTAGAGCCTGGGACCTTTCCTCTCTGCTATATGACATGCCTGCATGCCTCGTGCCCTCACCCTGAATGAAAGCTTGAGGTTGGGGACACTGTCCCAGTCATCTGTGTCCCCAGCACCCACACAGGGCTAAGCACAGGACAGCCACGCAAGATATTCTTGGTGGTTGCTGCTCATCTGAACTTCGGGCTTTGGGGGCAGAGACGTAACCTTAAACTAAACACCCGCCTCTCAGCCTCAGGCTCCTCCTAGGCCAAATGGAAGGGTAATGTACAGAAAGCCCTCAGCCCTGAGGGGTGAAGGGCATGGCAGCACGGAAGCCTGAGGCTGAGCCAGCCTCCTGGCTCTGCGGGACCTCAGGCTGCTGAAGCTCTCCGCTCTCCAGTGCCCCCACCTTCGAAATGGGAGGAACGACAAGACCACAGCATGGCGGAGGCCCAGGTTAGACTGACAGGTGAGGCTGGCCTTGGCCACACGCCATCCTCACTGCACCTACCCGCATTTCATCGATGAGGGAACGCAGGCGTGTGGCCTGGGGTCCCCATCCTCAAGGAGCTCCTGGTGTGGCTACCACAGGGAAAAACAAGCTAGGCACCCCCTGCCCCAGAACAGGAGCTGGGACAAGGCCAGGAGCCTTGGGACACAGGTCTCCCCCTCCATCCGTTCCACTTTTGGTTAGTGGGACCTCCCCTGTGCCAAGCTCACAGGCAGACCACAGAGGGACACAGGGGACTCCAGGTGTCCAGGAAGGGATGGACCTGCAGCCAGTCAGGAGAGCTGGGCAGGACAATTGTGCTGGGTTTTTAAGGATGGGCAGGAGTTGGGTGAGGAGGAGGGCCTTGCGGCGCAGGCCAGGATTTGCACTCTGTCCAGGGTTATGGGGGG